>NW_015173211.1:16063-17888 GCF_001447785.1 Gekko japonicus | reverse complement strand
TGTGCCACCAGAGGCCTACTAGGCCCAGGGAGCCTGGCTAGCAGTAGGGGAGGCTGGGCCTACAAGTCCCAGAAGACCTTGGGAAGTTTTGGTGCCGATTTTGATCACTAGGGAAGAAGAGGGCTGGGGAATAAAAGAACGGGTACAAGAGGAAAAGCTGTTCTTCTTCCCAGGGAACAGGGCCTGATGGGAGGCTGCTGTGGGGAAGAAACCCTCATCCTGAGGGAAGGGTGAGTAATCTAAGGCCACTTAAGATAGTGAGCTAGGGACAGTATATATTTAGACACATTAGGGCATTTGATTTCTTTCATCCACTTATTATTCTGCACCTTGTTTGTTTGATCTCCTATAAAATAAACTTTTTCCTTGTTTCATTCTGCCTGGTCCTCACGCCTATTATTCGGCCAAAAAGAAGGTCTGAAGGTCTTGGGAGGGTACTCTGGGCCTTCTCAAGGGATCCTAAATCCAGAGTGGTGGCAGCGTCAGGTGACACTCCACCTGAGCCGTGACAGGGGCATTGTCCAGTGTCTGGACTTCCGGAATGTTCTCTGTCTCCTCTCTGAAAGCGCTGTCTTTCTTTCTTTTCTTTCTTTCTCTCCCCCCCACCTCCTTTGGTGCAGTGTGTTAGGGTAATTGACCAGGTTAAACGGCCGCGCTCGGCTTTTCCTTACTCATGGGCTTCTCTAATTGAAAATGGTAAATGGACAAGTATTTCTGTGGGAGCCCTAAACCCAGTCCTATCCTTCATCAGGGAAACCTGCTTGGGCAGCAGGTCACTCTCAATTTATCACCGAACGGGTTATAAGCTTAGATTGCAGGTTTAACTAACTAAATTAATCAATATGGAGAATTATAGCTGCTGGTGGTGCCACTAAAGTTAAAGATCCGTCAGCATGTTTGTTATAATCCACAGTTAACGGTTTAACCCTAATGGTTTGCTTTGCTTGGGAAGGAAACTTGCTGAACAAAACCTGAACCTTAACAGGGAAGGAGGGAGGAGAGGAGGGGGGGTGGAGGAGAAACCGATTGAGTTTGCAGTATGTGTAATTACTTCTGGCTATTTAAACTTGTAGCGAGGGAAGCTTGAGGGCGGCTTGATTCGCTAGCGGCAGCAGCTAAAACGGGCAAAGCTTTTGAGGGTGCCAATATTTTTCGTGGGGGGGGGAGGACACAGACTTCCCAAACTGGAGGGGCAAAGCAAAGTTAATGCACCCCTGCAGTATGTCAGTTTGAACATATAAAGGTGCCTTATATTGAATCAGAGTGTTTGTTGGTCCATCCTTGTCAGTTGTTGTTGTTCAGTTGCACAGTCGAGTCCGACTCTTCGCGACCCCATGGACCAGGTCACGCCAGGCCCTCCTGTCTTCTGCTGTCCTCTGAAGTTCATTCAATTTCATGTTCGTTGCATCTATGACACTGTCTAACCATCTCATCCTTTGCCGTCCCCATCTTCTTTGACCTTCAATCTTTCCCAGCGTCAGGGTCTTCTCCAGTGAGTGCTCCCTTCTCATTGGGTGGCCAAAGTATTTGAGCTTCAGTTTCATTATCTGGCCTCCCAGGGAACAGTCAGGGTTGATTTCTTTTAGGATTGACTGATTTGATCTTCTTGCAGTCTCAAGAGTCTTCTCCAGCACCATAGTTCAAAATAATCTATTCTCTGGCGCTTGGCCTTCCTTATAGTCCAACTCTCGCAGCCATACATGACTACTGGGAATACCATTGCTTTGACCATGCGGACTTTTGTTGGCAGGGTGATGTCTCTACTTTTTATCATGCTGTTTAGGTTCGCCATCGCTTTCCTCCCAAGGAGCAGGCGTCTTTTAAT
>NW_015173211.1:12710-15541 GCF_001447785.1 Gekko japonicus | reverse complement strand
GCCCGCCCCCGCCCCGGGTGCCGGGGGGGGGGGAGATTGGCAGGCCCAGCAGCTGGGAGGCACTCAGGCCTCGCTGTCGGTGCCCGGGGGGATCATCAGGCCCGGTGGTTGAGTGGCGCTCAGGCCTCGCCGCTGGTTCCCGGGGGGGGGGAGGCTTACCTGCAGCCGCTTCCTCCCCAGTGCGGAGCTGCTTCTGCCGGCCGGGATCCTTTAGGAATACTCCCCCCCGCCCCGTGATTATCGCGGGTCCCGCTTCTTGTTGTGTACTAAGACTGGTAGCAACTCTCCAAGGTCTCAGGTGGATGTCTTTCCCATCACTTATTACCTGGTCCTGCAGCTGAAGATGCTGGGAATTGAACCTCTGACCTTCTGCATGCCAAGCAGATGTTCTGCCACTGAGCCACAGCCCCTCCCCCAACAATCACAGTCAGTACTGTCTACACAGACTGGTGGTGGCTCTCCAACGTCTCAGGTGGATGTCTTTCATATCACTTATTACCTGGTCCTTCAGCTGGAGATGCCGGGGATTGAACTTGTGACCTTCCGCATGCCAGGCAGATGCTCTACCACTGAGCCATGGTCCTTCCTCAGTCTGGTTCTCCCAAAGGGCCTTTGCTGTCTCTTTACTGGGGATGGTTTTCCCTGTCTAGACCCACCTTATGAGCGAAGAAGAAACTCGGCCGATGCTTTTGCAAGGGCGTCGGGAAAGGAGGGTGCAACTCCCTGGGCTCTGTGGTTACTGACTAGTGGGAGAAGGGGTTCCTAACCTTTTTTTTTTTTTTTTTTTTTGAGCCTCTGGACACCTTTGGGGATTCTGTGGGTGCAATCACAAAATGGCCGCTGTGGGAGGTGCAGAGGTAGAGATGGGGAGGGGAGGTCTGGTGGTCACCTAATTTCCACTTTTCCCAGTTTCCTCCCCCCCAATCTGAGATGGGGAATTGGCACCGGGGCTGAAGCACCAAGGCATATCTCGGGGGGCCTTGATGCTTGATGGTTGGGGGGGTCAACAGTGGGAGGGCTTCTGGAGTTCTAGCCCCACTGCTGGACCTCCATATGGCACCTGCTGGACCTCCTGATGGCACCTGGTATCTTTGGCCACTGTGTGACACAGAGTGTTGGACTGGATGGGCCACTAGCTTGATCCAACATTGGCTTCTCTTATGCTCTTATATGGAGCAGAGGTCCATCAGTGGCTATTAGCCTCCGGCTCATGCATTTTTGTCTTAGTTCAGGAAGGGTGGCTCCAGAGCAAACTAATTGATGCAGCAGCCAAATTGCTCGCTCACAACTGTATTTCCGGTAGCTCACAAAGTAGAATTTTTGCTCTCAAAAATTGCTCACTCCACAGCTTAGAGGGAGCATTGCTCATAGGGTGTCCGTTGCGAGGAGGAGGGGAAGGGAAAGGAGTTTGTAAGCCGCTCTGAGACTCCTTCGGGTAGTGAAGGGCAGGGTGTAAATCCATTCTCTTCTTGTCTCTCTTCTTCTCTTCTTTGTCTGTCTCCTGCCCCTCCTGCGACTGGCAACAGCTTACCTGGGTCTCAATCAGAGAAGGTTCTTTTCCAACGTCTGACGCCTAGAGATGCCAGTGATAGAATTAGGGATCTTCTACATGCCAAGCACGTGCCAGGCCTCCAGTCCACAGCCTGGAGTTCACTAGTTTTATTTATGGAATCTCAGAGTTGGAAGGGACCACCAGGGTCATCTAGTCCAACCCCCTGCCAACACAGGAACTGCTAGTTGATACTTGAGAAACCTCCAATGACAAAGAATCCACCACCTTAGGAAGAAGACTGCTTAGACAAAACCTCCTTTGCTGTCTTTGATATCCATTAGTCTGCGTCCCGTCATCCAACACAAGTGAAAAAATGCTTGCCCCGTCCTCTGCATGGCATCTCTAGGTATTAGAAGGTGGCCGTCATAGAATCATAGAGTTGGAAGGGGCCTCCATGGTCATCTAGTCCAACCCCCTGCACAAGGCAAGAAATTCACATATACCTCCTCCTCACACACACACCCAGTGACTCCTGCTCCATGCCCAGAAGATGACAAAAAAAACCCAACAACCCAGGATCCCCAGCCAAACAGGCCTGGGAAAAAATTGCTTCCTGTCCCCAAAGTGGCAATCAGCATTTGACACAATCAGCATTGCTGACAGATGGCCATCTAGCCTCTACTTAAAAACCTCCGAAGAAGGAGAGCCCACCACCTCCTGAGGAAGCCTGTGCCACTGAGGAACCACTCTGTCAGGTTCCACTGAGGAATCACTCTGTCAGGAAGTTCTTCCTATCCAAAAACTCTTCTGATCCACCAAAGTGGTACCTATTTATCTACTTGCAATTTCTTGCTTTCGAACTGCTAGGTTGGCAGGAGCTGGAACTAGAGACAGGAGCTCACTCCGTCTTGTGGCACCCGGGTCTCAAACTGCTGAACTACCGACCTTCCACAGCCTGCAGTTCAGCGTCTTAACCACTTGAGCCACCGCAGCTCCTTGTCTACATCCTTCTTAAATGGTGGTGCCCAGAACTGAACACAATACTCCAGGTGAGGTCTAACCAAAGCAGAGTAATCATATTCCCTTGCAAGCATCTCATCTCCAGCATAGAGACTCCCGGCTCCCTCAGCCTCTCCTCACAGGACATGGTCTCCAACCCCCTCACCAGCTCCCTTGCCCTAGACTGGAGTCCTTCCAGCTTAATGACATCCTTCCTAAACTGTGGTACCCAAAACTGAACACAGTACTCCAGGCACCATGAAGAGGCCTTGAGCCATTCACACCCTCTTGGCCTAGCCTATCTCTCAGGGCTGTTGTGAAGATAAAATCAGAGGACGGA
>NW_015173211.1:5165-12658 GCF_001447785.1 Gekko japonicus | reverse complement strand
AGTGTCCTGTGGGTTTTTTAAATTGGGAATCTGTGGAGGTATGCTTACCTTTCACTCTGATTTTTTTGAGAAGGGGCATGACATGCCTTTCCCTCTTTTACGTTCTTCACGTACCAGATAAATCCAGGATCCGATAGAAGGAGGGATGGGTTTGGCACGGTTATTCTTCCACATCTCCCCTTTTCCCTGCTGGAAAGTTTTTATTTATGCCGTTAAGTTGTGCACATTGGAACGAAAGCAACTTCAAATTCCTGTAGTGTGCATATTAAGTAATAACTCAGACACACTATCATTGCAAAAAGCCACGACGGCAGCATCCTTTGGAGTTTTTAGAAAAACAAATTACATTGTGCAAATTTGTGTTTTGGGGCTGTTAAGAAAAATCGCCTGATTTGCCCAGTGCATCTCCGATCAGGTGGATGTGCATTTGGGGACTTTTAAACAAATTAATATTTGATGTAATATGCAATGCCCAGAGCTGTATATTGAAGAGTCCGCAGTGCCGTATTATCACGCTGGATCCTTTGAACTAAATGTTTTGTAGTAAATAAAAATATGAATTAGCTCCGCCGAGAACAGCAACTGCTTTTTAAGATTTCAGTGTCTCAAATAACCGAGCAGGGTTTTCCTGCTTTTCAAATGGCACTTCCCTGGTTAGCGATGGCTTCTGTTCAGGGGAAACTTCTGAAGGAAAGGCTTTCTTTTCACAAGCTGAATTTCACATAAAAAGAAAGTTCTAATTTCTAAACATTTTAAGAAGAAAAGATTTCCTAGGGAGAAGATGGGGGAAATAAGGTACCAAACGTGGAAGGGGAGGTGCCCCCCCCTTCTCTTTTCCCCAAGGAGAACTAACGTCGTGGAAAGTCCAATATAGTTCCGCATGCAAGTGATAAAAGCAGACGTTGGCAAATTAATCTCTCTTATTCACTGTGTAGGTTGTTAATTGTTCTCTCTGCTTGCTGTCGATATAATGTGAAATTTTCATTCCCCCCATTCAAGATGGGGAAAAGTTGTGGCTGAAAATGTTAACATTTGCATTTTTATTTGTTGATTTATTTAAAGGACAGCCTCTCTTACAGCAATCCATCACTCCGTGACACCCCAAATATGAATAATGTATTGTAGACTTGCGGTTACAATGTGTAATAAGTGCCAGAGACAGTCGGAGAATGTTAACTATGTTGCAAATGTAATATTTATCGACTCGTAGTTTATTGCTTTGGAGGTTCAATAATACTGACCATTGGACATTAATACCGCTTATCCTGATTTTTTTGCCGGCAACCTCTGGGTGTGCAGGGCTGAGCCGTCCATCTCATGCTTGCAGAACAAATGCAGAAATTTACAGCACTCTGTGTAAATGGGACATTGTGGGACTCGTTTTTATGGTAAACGCTCCTTCTCTGCCCTCCACTTCTTCCTGCAGCACCTGCTGCTGTTGTTGCTTTAGTGAGGATATTCAAACTTTTTGGGGTTTGTTCAATGTGTTGTTTTTTTTGGGGGGGGGGGTTACTTGGACAGTGGAAATGGACCACATCAGAGTTCCCTCTAAGCTGAGTTAGTGTGAGCTAGCTCACAGCTTTTTAGCCTCTGGCTCACACATTTTTGTCTTAGCTCAGGAAGGATGGCTCCAGAGTAAATTAATTTATACAGCAGCCCAATCGCTCGCTCACGACTTTAATGCCAGTAGCTCGCAAAGTAGAATTTTTTTCTCACAAGACTCCACATCTTAGAGGGAACATAGGACCACATCTGTCTGTCCCCCCCCCCCATGGTAAAATCAACCTTTAAGCTCTCCAGAAGAGCTGCCTTGCTCTTTAAATGGGAAACCTACTTGGAAATCTTGCTTGGTCGGAGTGATCGGAGGCGGAGGTGAAATTGCTAACTTGCCACGTCGTTCGAGCTAATCTCTGTTGTTGGGGATCAAAAGGTTTTCCTTGAAAAGTCCCCCCCCAAAAAATGCAGGAAGAACTTCCTGACAGAGCGGATCCTCAGTGGAACAGGCTTCCTCGGGAGGTGGTGGGCTCGCCTCCTTTGGAGGTCTTCAAGCAGAGGCTAGAGGGCCATCTGACAGCTGTGCGGAGTCTGTGAACTTGGGCAGATCGTGAGAGGGAGGGCAGGAAGGGTCGCGTCAGAGCGAAGTTCTGACACGTCCAGGGAAATGCTGATGGCCACCCTGGGGTCCAGAAGGAATTTTTCTCCAGGCCCGTTTGGCTGGAGATCCTGGAGGGGTTTTTTGCCATCTCCTGGGCATAGAGCAGGGGTCACTGGCAACGCTCCCTCTAAGCTGTGGAGTCTCATGAGCAAAAATCCTACTTTGTGAGCTACTGGCATTAAAGTTGTGAGCAACTGATTTAGCGACTGCTTAAGCTAGTTTGCTCTGGAGCCATCCTTCCTGAACCGAGACGAAAATGTGTGAGCCGGAGGCTAAAAAAACTGTGAGCTAGCTCACACTAACTCAGCTTAGCGGGAACACCGGTCACTGGGGGACTTGGGGGGGGTAGCTGTGAGTTTCCTGCCTTGTGCAGGGGCTTGGAGTAGATGACCCTCGAGGTCCCTTCCAACCCGATACCTCCTCGTTACCAAAGCCATAGGTAAAAGCCTTTTGAAACTGGAGCTTTTGAAAGCAAACTATGCCCATGTGGGGGCAGTCTGTGCCCACGGGGGGGGGGGGGGGGCGCCAGCTAACTGCCCATGTGGGGGCAGTGTGGGCCCCCGTGGGGGGGGGGGTGGTCTGCCATTCAATGCAACGACAACAAAAAGGGTCCCAAATCCCGTTTGGCATGGATAAGAACTTGGGCACCCTTCTTGTTCCTTTTTGCTCTGTTTTTCATGGCAGTGACTTCCTTGCCTATACCGTCCTTCTGGGAAACATTGGTGGCTATCCTAGGAAAGCTGTGGAGGCCCCACGACAGAGACTATCTGTAAACCTTGCCCTTCACAGCCAATTGGAATTGCTAACTCTGAGTCAGGAAATTCCTGGATATTGGAGGGGTGGAGTTCGGGGAAGGGGGCAAGTTCAGTAGGGGTATGATGCCATAGAGGCCACCCTCCAAAGCTGCCATTTTCTTTGAGTAGAACTTATCTCCAGTCGGAAAAGCAGTTGTAATTCCGAGAGAACTCCAGGCCCCACCTGGAGGTTGGGAACCCTCCAGCTGATTTTGACAAGGGTGGTGGTGCGGCCACAAAATGGCTGCCGCAGGTGGCGGAGCCAACCACAAAATGGCTGCCGTGGCTTCCCTTCAGTCACACAGTGAAGAGCCTTCCGCTGTGGTAGCAGTTGTTGCCAAGGCAACTTTTTTTAAAAAAAATCTTCACAGCCAGTGAAAACTCCAGTGGCCAATCAGAAGCCCTGCTGGGCAAAAGCCCCACCTGGGAGGTGTTCCCTAGCCGACCAGGTAAGGCTGAAAGATTCTCCTCACAGAGAAAGCTTGAAAATGGCTGCCTTGAACCCTCTCTCTCCGCTCTCCAAGGAAGGAAATTCCACAGCCCGTCCCCCTCTGGCGGTTCATTCCCCTGCTTGCTGAGCTTCCCTTTGAAGGCTTAACCGAAATCTCTCTCAGCTGCTCCAAACCGTCACCGCCTGTCCTACGTTCAGTGCGAAGATTGATATTCTCCTCTCTTTTTTTCTTCCCCCTTCCCAAGATCGTCTTAAATATTTGATTTTTCCCTCTGCTTTTTCCGTTGACAATTTCTCCACACACCCCCCGCCCCGGTTCCTTTTTTATTGTCTCCATCCAGCTGTAAAAAAATGTCTCATTATTTATTTACCGTATTTATCCACTGTTTTGTCCTGTAGCTCAGAGCGATTAACAGCCCCGCATAAATACGCCCAATAAACATAAAACGGCAAAAAAAACCAACCCCAATATAAAATTCAGATCCAGTGAGCGCAAATATATATTTTTAAAAATAAAAATTGGGTAGAACAAAGACCGGGCCAATCTCCTTGCGCTCCGACTACAGGCCTCTCTCAACGGGAACGTTTCTTTATTTTCCTCAAACCCGAGAGGTCTCTGCGTGTGGACGATGACGCTTCTTCAGCAGATGGCGCGCGGTGTTGGCCAGGGCGAGCGGGCCTGAGGGAGAAGACGCTCCCTCAGCGAAACAAGGCTCCAGCCGTTGAGAGAACAGGCCCTGGACGCTAACGGCGGACCAGTCCAGCTGAGAGAACCGCGGAGCCGTGTCACGTGTAGCCCTTCCGATGTGGTACAGATGGCTGGACGTGAGGGCCCAGTCCAAAAAGGAGCCCAATTACCACGGCTGCATCTGCTTCCGCCTCACCAGCAGACGGAGGGCCGCTCCTGGGCCGAGGTCGAGCATGCCTGGTTAAGACGCTGAACTGCAGGCTGTGGAAGGTCAGTAGTTCAGCAGTTCGAGACCCGAGTGCCGCATGACGGAGTGAGCTCCCGTCTCTAGTTCCAGCTCCTGCCAACCTAGCAGTTCGAAAGCAAGAAATTGCAAGTAGATAGATAGGTACCACTTCGGTGGGAAGGTAACAGCGTTCCGTGCGCCTTGGTGTTTAGTCATGCCGGCCACATGCCCACGGAAACGTCTTTGGACAGCGCTGGCTCTTCGGCTTTGAAATGGAGATGAGCACCGCAACCCTAGAGTCGGATTCGACTGGCTTTCGAGCAAGGGAACCTTTACCTTTTACTTAAAAACCTGCATGTTATATCTTGGATCGTTAACATCTCTCTTGCCGTCTCCCAAGGCTGGAAGAGCGATCAAAGCACAGTGTCAAAGGTCGCCAGACTGGCATGTGTCCATTGGCAGCTGTCAACCTTGAGCAGCCTCGGCCTGTAGCAGCTGAAGCCTTCTGATGCACGCAGCCTACGATGCTACCCAAGGCCTGGTTGGCAGACCACCCCCAGTCTTCCAGGTAGAGATGCAGCCAGATGCAGCCAGTTTGGTGTAGTGGTTAAGGGAGACAACACTGGCTCTTTGACTTAGAAACAGAGATGAGCACCGCCCCCTAGAGTCGGATTTGACTGGGCTTTCGAGCGAGGGAAACCTTTACCTTAGGGGCCGCGGTGGTTCAAAGATAAGATAGCCAACCCCAAATCTCTCCCCACTCCCTCATTAAGAGATACCTGGCAGTCATGGCAAAGAGATCTCTCTCACCTCTTCAGGGAGCCCCTTCCCCAGAGCCAAGCTGGAAAAAGCCCCGGGCTCTGGTCAATGCCGGATAGGCCGCCCTAAGTGATGGAATAGCCAACAAATGGCTGCCTGATGATTGTAGTTGGCACCAGTGCTCCCTCTAAGCTGTGGAGTCCTGTGAGCAAAAATTCTACTTGTGAGCCACTGGCATTAAACTTGTGAGTGAGCACTTATCACCTTCTATAGGGTGGGGCCTTAGGAAAAGACCCCCTTTGGGATTTCCAAAGTCCCATAGAGAGGTGGCAACATCCAAGAACTCCGCCATGAAGATTTAAATTATTTGGTTGTTGGTTTATCTTTCTATTTAAGAGCAATTAAAAGGCTTAATATAATACGGATAAGATATAAGAGAAACTGTCTGGGACAATAATAAATATCATTTTATTCAGGGTGTCTGTTGTGGGGAGGGGAAGGGAAAAGAGTTTGTAAGCCGCTCTGAGATGCCTTTGGGTAGTGAAGGGCGGGGTATAAATCCAATCTCTTCTTCTTCTACTACTCCATAACTTAGTTTGCTCTGGAGTCATCCTTCCTGAGCTAAGACAAAAATCTTTGAGCTGGAGGCTAAAAAACTGTGAGCTAGCTCACACTAATTCAACTTAGAGGGAACATTGGTTGGCACCCAGGGACACACGGAAGAGACGGTCTTTCAAACAGGATGAGCAATGAGTTTTTGCTCTGGGGGGGGGAATAACCCAAAACTTTGCAAGATCTGAAACTGCCAAGCCTAGAGTGGGTGGCTCCTGCGAGAAACCATTTTCCATTTCTAAATTAACAGCCAGAAGCTAACCAAGCATCGCCTGCGAGCTCTGCGGGCTCTCGAGTATGTCGAGAGCGCAAGGGAAGGGACCTCCACCTGTCTCCTAGACAGCAGTTTGCTCCGCTCAAGGGCCACCATTACCGCCTTAACCCCGGCGGGTTGGATTGTGTCCACTGCCGAGAATGTGGAACCGTTCCAGGAAAGCCCCCCGACTCCCGGTGCAAACGGATTAATGTTAATTAGCAACTGTCGGCTGTAATTGTCACCCTCATTAAAACACAGAATTATGTATTTCTTAGTTATAAATAACCTTTCTAATTGTACTTGATGTATGCCAGTTTAATCAAATAGTACACTTGCTTGCAGGCAGACATTTGCATTAATCGAGCTTTGGATCTCCGAGTCTTTTTGATCATCTTTTTTTTTTCTTCCCAGACTTGGATGATGTGTGGGGGTTTTGGGGGAGGGGAGGGGCTCTCTCTTAAGCTCCTTGTCCTTTAAATATATGTGCGTGCACGCGTGTGTGTGTTTTAATTTAGCTATGCGACTCTGATAGGATTTTATATTAAAATGAGTGGAAGCGTCTTCTGGGATTGTGGAGTGCGACTGAAACCTTGTCAGTTTTTGAAGTAGTTTGGCAAGGTTTCTGTCAGTCAGTAGTGTGACAATAAGTTGATTACGGTTTGGAAAGGAAGAAGAAGCCAAGGAAAAAGAAAGCGCAAATTGCATTAGAGAGGCGGCTTAACCCTTTGTTGCCGCCGCTTTTCGAGAGAGAGCCGCATTCATTGTTTTTGGAAATTGTAATTCTGCGTGGAAGAGGACCTGGGAGGGAAAGGGTTAACAGAATTCTCACACTGGGGTACACTGGGCGGTTGGCCCCACCCTCTCGTGGGTTAGATATTGAGCCTCTTTGGTCCTTGGTTTTGCCTTCTTTTTCATCTTATATGCAGGGGTCATTTCCTGTGGGAGCGCACAGGAGCAGAGCTCCGGCAGTAAGGAGCCCAGGGGGTGGGCACATGCAACAAGTCCCGCCCCCTGCTCCCAGCAGCCCTCAGTCAGGCCACAAGGAGCAAGGAGCAGCCAGGTAAATTGCAGAACCTCCCCCCCCCGCCGCCTGCCTTCAGGTACAAGTTCTCCCTCCTCTGTGAGGGCAGATCTGCACGTCCCCCCCCCCACTAGCTCGCACTCAAAAACAGACCATTGGCAGCTTTTTTATTCAGGTACAATCTCTCTCTTCTCTGTGAGGACAGATTGCACGCCCCCCCCCCCCAATAGCTAGCAATCCAAAACAGTCCATTGGCACCTTTAAGACCAAGTTTTCCTCTATACCTTCTCAGAAGTGTTACCTGTTCCACGCGCAGGGCCGGAGAGACAGGCAGAGATCAGGAGTCTCAATGCGTGGATGAGACGATGGTGTAGGGGGGAAGGGTTCAGGTTTGTTAGGCACTGGGATACTTTTTGGAACAAGAGGGAGCTGTACAGGCGAGACGGTCTCCACTTGTCCCGAGAAGGAACCAGGCTGCTGGCACTTAAAATCAAAAAGGTGGCAGAGCAGCTTTTAAACTAAATATTGGGG
>NW_015173211.1:0-1842 GCF_001447785.1 Gekko japonicus | reverse complement strand
TGCTTTAATTCTTCTTCTCTCCTAAGCTGCAGCCTTGTAGTTATCCTTAAAGGTCCCGGTCTTCGGGTTCTTCCACTTTTCGGTCGTTCGAACCTTTTACTCGTACTCTCGGCAGCTTCTTCTTGTGTCTCATTTCACGGATATTATTCTAATTTTATTTTTCCCCATTCTCTTTGTGCTTTTTCTTCTCTCCTAAGCTGCAGCCTTGTAGTTATCCTTAAAGGTCCCGGTCTTCGGGTTCTTCCACTTTTCGGTCGTTCGAACCTTTTACTCGTACTCTCGGCAGCTTCTTCTTGTGTCTCATCTTCGGATTGGCTTAGATCTTCTTCTTGCATTCCTAATTCTTGCCCATGCTTTTTAAAAAAATCCTCTAGTTTCATTATAGAGCTCAGTCTGTAGTTCTTTCCCTTATAAGTGAATGCTAGGCCCTCTGGCATCAGCCATCTGTACATTATATCGTTCTTCCTTAGAAGCTCTGCTAGGATTTGGTAATCATATCTCTTTTCTCTTATTCGCCACGGAATTTCTCTCAAAACCCGGACTTCATTTCCTTGTATGTTCATAGATGTTGTCCGTGATGCTTCTAAAACTTTATCCCGTATTGTTCTTTTACAGAACCTCACATGCACCTCTCTAGGTACTCTATTCCTTTTAGCAAAGGCAGAGTTCCTCCTATATACCAACTCTACTTCTTGATGCATTTCAGTTTCAGAAATTTCCAATGTCTCAGCTAAAGCTCTCACAGTGACCTCTCTAATATCTTCGGACTTAACTTCAGGAATATTTTGAAGTCTAACTATATAAGCCGCTTTCTCATATTCCAGGGCCATCAAGGATTCTTCTAAAGAATCATATTTACTTTTAAGTTCCTGTGCCTGTTGGTCTACTATCTCGACCTTTTCCTCTAGTACATTCTCTTTTTGATTTAACTTAGCTATTTCTGTTTTGTTCTCCAATATCTGGTTTTTAAATTCATCCATTTGTGTAGCCATCTGTTGTATAAATACATCTAATTTCAGTTGTAATGGCTCTATAGCTTTGGAGATAAGCCCTGGTAAGGCATTTTGCATTGCATTATTCATTGCTTGTATTATACTTTCATTTATTTGTGTGTTTAAATCTTTTGTTGGTACTAGGTTCGAGGTCACCGACTTAACTTGGCCGGGAGATGGTGCTGATGTTTCTTTCCCCCCACTCGCCATTTCAAAATTCCCCTGTCAACTAAAGATTACCAAATTCACGACTTTTAAATTAATCCCAAGCCACAATCAACTTTAGACACTAAACGTTCAATCCAACACTATTCATCAGCACCAGTTTGGTCACCCTCAAAATTAATTTCTCATCAAAAAAACCCCCAGCTTAATCAGCAGAAATCGAAGTTGCTAGAACTCCTATAAATTTCTTATTTTATTCTTTATCAGTGTCCTAACTAACTCGCGTCGAATACTCCTTTCAAACTCACTCACTATTCAGTGTTCACAACTCACTCACTCACTCCTTCCCGTTCTTCTCTCACTCTATCAAACACCCTCTTCGTCAGGACCTTTCAGCTGTCACTCATAACACTCATAACACTCATACCATTCATACCATTCATACCATACATACCAATCATACCAATCATCCCAGAAAAAAAAAAAACAAGTTTAGAAAAGGAAAAAGGAAACCCCCGAAAAAGGTAGAACACACGTCTTATAGTCTTTCTATTTTCCTGCTTTTCTTCTTTGGCTATTGACTCTTATTCAACATTAATTTAGACCGTCTTGCTGTCCAATCGTCTCCTACAGCCGCTTCTAATCGTCTTTTTGCAAATACTTCTGTCCGTCTCGTTCTTTTTTT
>NW_015173210.1:272477-276920 GCF_001447785.1 Gekko japonicus | reverse complement strand
CGTTTCCATACATACCAGTTGCTTGTGGGACGGGAAAGAGCCCTGGACGGGCCGGTTATGGCCCCTGGGGCCTTAAGTTTGACACCTCTGTCCTGGTCTATGTCCTGCACATGGCACTGTAGCAGGGTACATATTGCTGGACCGTACATATTGCTGGACTTGTACAGTGTACACGTCACTGTAAGAGTTCTTGGTAGGTGGAAGGGTGGTTGTGGAAAGCTCTGTCAAGTTGCAGCCGACATATGGTGACCCCAGAAGGTTTTCAAGGCAAGAGACAAGCAGAGATGGTTTGCCGTTGCCTTTCTTTGCAAAGTCTTCCTTGGTGGTCTCCCATCCGAGTACTGACCAGAGCGAACCCTGCTTAGCTTCTGAAATCCAATGAGATCAGGCTAGCCTGGGCCATCTAGGCCAGGGCGGAAGGAGGTGAACCTCTGTGGATTTTCCCATATAGTAAGATCTGATGAAAAGGTGGGCCTGCTTCATGTCAGATGCAATGCAATTGCCTTAGCAAAGGATAATTTGCATGTATAAACGAGTCTCACGGATTACACAGATCTGTCAATTCATATTTGTTTATTTGTTATTTTTATTCGGCCTTCCTCCAAATAGATCAGGGCAGCTTACTTGGTTCCCCACCCCCTAATGCTTTATCAGCACAACAACCCTAAGAGGTAGGTTGGGCTGAGAGATGGCTATTGGCCCGAGGTCACCCAGAGAGCTTCATGGCTTGATGGGGATTTGAACCCAGGTCTTTCTGGCCAGCACTCCAACCACTGTACCGCTTTGGCTCTCTAGACTTCACTAACTCCTCCAGTTGATCATTTCCTGCTGCTGTCCCCAGGTGATAAATATCTGTGCCCAAATTGTGCCCTCAGTGTGGGTCATATATTACATATCTGCATCCAAGAAAAGAAACAAGTTGGAGTGGGGAATGATAATCAATGTTTTTATGCAGGAGGCAGTTTGTTTTTATTCTGGGGACAGATTATTATTAAAGAAAGGGGGAATCTAATCAAGTTGTTTCCTTAATATCAAATTTTTAGACATTTCCATTATAATTCATCAAGAGCTGATTCGATTGAAAGTTGTAAGGGTAATGTGAAAGGCTTTCCTTACTCTCTTGTGAAGTGTCCAGGCCGTATAGATCATTTTAGCATGTAATCTATATATATTTGGTTTTTTTATGATTCTGCTGGAAGATTTATGCGTCTGTAAAATGATGGCTATTATGAGCCTACAACTGTATTTAATTTTTTTGACTTTCTAATATGCAGGCACCAATCAATGAACGTGGCTGTCTCTCTGCTCGATTCGCAAGCCATTTAGATTCCAGCACTTTGCGCTGATTCATCTCTGCTCGTGCTTTGGGAGAGTTATTTGTGCATGACTGGTCGCACCAAAATGTGGAGGGGTGTACTCATGTGGCTGCAAGCAATATAACTTGCCAGAGCAAGTTTTGGGTGTTTAGATGCTCATTGTGGTGGGCACTAGGACTATCATAAGGTTCACACCTGTGGTTCCTGATCTAGTCAGTGAGATGGGTGTAGTGATGGCCACAGGCAGAGACAGCTTTAAAAGATTAGACTTTGGGGGATTTCACATTACCCAGTTTCATCCGGTTTCAAGCCGGTAATCATCCGTTTTGAAGTGAACCGGTACAGGGCTGCCATTTCACACATGGCTTGCCCCTACTGGAAATGAGCCGGATCAGAAGCAGTTTGGCATTTCAGACTGGAACCGCTTTGTTTTCCCACCGTTTTCTTCCCGCGCGGGTGATCGATTTTTTAAAAAGTTCGATTTATAGCGTTATAGCGATATAACGCTATACCTGAACTCCAAACGATCGCAATAGCGATGGGTGTTTAGATGCTCAATGTGGTGGGCACTAGGACTATCATAAGGTTCACACCTGTGGTTCCTGATCTAGTCAGTGATATGGGTGTAGTGATGGCCACAGGCAGAGACAGTTTTAAAAGATTAGACTTTGGTAGATTTCACATTACCCAGTTTCATCCGGTTTCAAGCCGGTAATCATCCGTTTTGAAGTGAACCGG
The DNA here is from genome assembly GCF_001447785.1 of Gekko japonicus. Taxonomy (NCBI): domain Eukaryota; kingdom Metazoa; phylum Chordata; class Lepidosauria; order Squamata; family Gekkonidae; genus Gekko; species Gekko japonicus. Next base: position 274,866 of record NW_015173210.1, on the reverse strand, counting down.
TACAGGGCTGCCATTTCACACATGGCTTGCCCCTACTGGAAATGAGCCGGATCAGAAGCGGTTTGGCATTTCAGACTTGCACCGCTTTGTTTTCCCGCCGTTTTCTTCCCGCGCAGGTGATCGAATTTTTTTTAAAGTTTGATTTATAGCGATATAACGCTATACCGGAACACCAAACCATCGCAATAGCGATCCCATTGGAGTTTGAATTTCCGGTATAGCGTTATAGCGATATAACGCTATAAATCGAACGTTTAAAAAAAAAAAAAGCCCGCGCAGGCGAAAAACGACGGGGAAAAAGCATAACAGAATCGGGAGGGGGAACTGAAGACTACTCGGAAGCAGTTGACAGGTAAAACGCTTCAGTCCCGGTTCCTAAACGGGACAGAAGCTTTTGTGTATGAAATGGCAAATTGTGTATGAAATGACAAGAGGATGTTGTGATGACCACAGGCATGGACAACTTTTAAAAGGAGATTAGATAGATTCATAGAGGATTATCAGTGGCTACTAGCCATAGTCACTAAAGGGAACCTTCACGTTCAGAGGCAGTCAGCCTCCGACTCCCAGCGCCACCAAAGCAATCTATTCCTTGTTGTTGGCCGTCCAGAGGAACTGGTTGGCCACTGTGTGAGACTGTTGTCTCCAGGTGAAAGAATCAGATAGCAGGTGATGTGAGAGAACTCAGCCTGAGTAGCTGCCAGTCAAAGTAGGCCAGACTGACCTTGATAAGCCAACCATCTGATTCAGTAAAAGGCAGACTGCTGTCCTCTGAAGTGCAGTCCAATGAAAATTCAGTTCTACAAAATAGACATGCGCCGTCAGCCAATGACAGAATTGTTCCTTTTGTTTCCCAATCAAATAATCGTCTTTTTAACTGAGTAAGGGGGCAGTAACTATGCACACTTTCTTGAGTAGTTCACTCCTGTTGAAGCCAGTGGGATTTCCTGAGTGAAATGTGGACAGATTGAGGCTGTCTATGTGCTTTTCTGAGATACTGAAGGAAGTGTAAAGTAACGGGGGAAATAACAAACAGGGTGAAACGCTCAACGTGACAAGGAAAATATATCATAGCATTAATATCTGTAACTACTTCTTCCAGTAGTAACACATCAGAACCCAAACAGCTTCCCCAGTCCCCCTCTGTGCTTGGAATTCATAGACTCAGTGCCTCAAAGGTGCCTTTAAAAAAAAAAAAATTAGCCCTCATTGAGTAATCAACAAAATTTGTAGCTGCCTAAACCAGTGAAAGCTTACAGCTCTAAGAATAGAGTAGAATAGAATAGAACAACCCATAATAATAACCCTGAGATGGAAAACAGGATTACAGGAGCAAATCTCCAGTCACTAGGAGTCTATATTTTTGGAACATCAAGAACTCACTGTTTTAGACACCACTTAATGTCTCTTTTCTATAAAACCTCTGTTTTAGAGCTGGTGAATCGGCAAGGGAAAGAACAGTTTGGTTTCCATGACAGGTGAAGAACAATCTGTCCTCTTCAACTAACAATTAGATTTATAGCACAGAATACAACACCATGAAATCAAGGAGAGAAAGCTCATCAGTATGTAAGCCACAAAAGTTGGCAGACAGAGGAAGGGATACTTTTATGCAGAAAAATATGGCTACTACACTCGGGCGGGTTCCCTTTCTGGCATAACCAGAAAGCAAGAACTAAAAGGCACAGAACTCAAGTAAGTGACAGTACTGTAGCTATCATGTTTAAACCCACATTTTACAGATGGGGAAGGTGAGAGACTCTAGATAATGCCTAGGAGAGGATTCAAAACCCATGCGGAGCAATTCTCTCAAGAAACAGAATCTGGTTGTAGGACAATCATTCATTCCGTTACACAATATGTAAAACCTATGCAAAGCAGATGATGGTTCAAAAAAATGAGCCAAACCACACAGTAGTTGAAACCACAGCAAAGAAAACTCAAAAACCAGGCAGAGTCTTTCTCACTTTCACACACACATACACAAACACACACACACACACACACACTGTCTTTTACCACTTTTCCCTACTACCACTATTATTGAGAGCCAGTTTGGTGTAGTGGTTAAGTGTGCGGACTCTAATCTGGGAGAACCGGGTTTGATTCCCCACTCCTCCACTTGCACCTGCTGATGTGACCTTGGGTCAGTCACAAGCTCTGGCACAGCTGTCCTTGAAAAAGAGCAGTTTCTGTCAAGAGCTCCGTGTGCGTACTCTAATCTGGGAGAACCGAGTTTGATTCCCCACTCCTCCACTTGCACCTGCTGATGTGACCTTGGGGCAGTCACAAGTTCTGGGACAGCTGTCCTTGGAAAAGAGCAGTTTGTGTCAGAGTTCTCTCAGCCCCACCCACCTCACAGGGTGTCTGTTGTGGGGAGGGGAAGGGA
>NW_015173210.1:265956-272392 GCF_001447785.1 Gekko japonicus | reverse complement strand
TCTTCTTCTTCTTCTTCTTCTTCTTCTTCTTCTTCTTCTTCTATTCATCAGACTCTTCCATTTTGCTGTAGTGGTTAAGAGTGCAAACTCTCATCTGGGAGAAACGGGTTTGATTCCCCACTTCTTCACATGAAGCTGCTGGTGTGACCTTGGGTCAGTCACAAGTTCTCTCGGAGCTGTTCTCTCAAGGGCAGTTCTCAAAAGAGCTCTCTCAGCCCGACCTACCTCACAGGGTGTCTGTTGTGGGGAGGGGAAGGAGTTTGAAAGCCGCTCTGAGACTCCTTCGAGTAGTGACAGGCGGGGTGTAAATCCAATCTCTTCTTCTTCTCTCCTTAAACCCTCTCCTCCCAGGCCCCACCCTCAAGTCTCCAGATATCTCCAAACTCAGAGCTGGTGACCCCAGCCCTCACTGACCTTTTTGAATAATCTCCTGGGATTAGGGTTGCCATCTGTGGGTTGGGAAATTCCTGGAGTCTTTGGGGGTGGAGCCTGGGGTGGGATGAGGCTTGGGGAGGGGCTTCTGTGTGGAATAATGCCATGGGGTCCTCCTTTCCAGGAGAACTGATCTCTGTTGCTTGGAGACCAGTTGTAATTCCAAGAGATCTACAGCCACCGCCTGGAAACTGGCAACCCTACCAGCAGGGCTATTTTTGGGCAGGAACACATAGGAACGGAGTTTTCCGGCTGGCTCCCAAGTTGGCCACGCCCAGCAGGAGCTCATTAGCATAACAGGCCACACCCAACAGAAGAAACTCATAAGGATTGGCTACATTAGGGGTGTGCGGCCTAACATGCAAAGGAGTTCCTGCTACAAAAAAAGCCAATAAATAAAGTAAATAGAATAAGAAGCAAAAGGTGGCTGTGGCTGGATGACCACACTTCTGGTAACATGGGGGTGTGGCCTAATATGTGAATGAGCTCTGCTGTTGGGTATGACCTATTATGTTAATGAGTTCCTGCTGGGCTTTTTCTACAAAAAAAGCCCCTGCCTACCAGGAATGTAAAGTCAGGCTTTGGCATATTTGAATATCCCCTTTTCTTGCAGCTCTTAAACCTCTGGCTGGACGTCTTTTTCTGTTAAATTCTGAATATGTGATGTGTTGTACATTTCACACGTTATGTTTTCAGAAGCATACTGAAAATTACGGACGCTTCTAAAAATGTGAAGCATTTTTATGTCATTGACAGGTATACTCATCGGGGAGTGGCGGCTGACTGCAGCTTGCTGTATGCCGCTTCAAACCCAAGTTTGTCTCTACATAATGTGTGAAACAGCCCTGCATATGAATTTGATCACTGATGGAACATGTATCCAATATGTGGTGACAGTACTTTTTTCCTCTTGAATACTGTAAATGGGGTTCGGGGAATTGAATTTGAAACATACAATTAAGCTGACATACAGTGATCTGTAGCAGTGTGTCTGGAATAATGATGCAAATGAACTTTTTAATATAAAAAATACCTCTTCTCCAGAGAGAAATTATTATGTCTAAACCATTTTTTTCTTTAATTACAATCAGGTTTCTCTCCCCCCCCCCCCAGTCTGTTTCCCCCCCACAGGTCAAGATGATTTACTTCTCTATTTTTGGACAGGAGAGTTCTATTCTACGGTTGCCAGTGTGTGCTCAACTGTGCCAAAAACTGAGCGGGTCTGTGGGTCCTTTCTAACATCAAAACGAAGACATTTATCATAGAGATTTATCATGGGACAGCCGGCCAGATGGTTTGGGTATTTTAAAGGCCAACTGTTTGGGCCCTGATCAGCTCATGCAGAACTTTACACAGCTACACGGGAGACTCTCCACTCTTGTCCTTTTTAGCAAAGAAAACAGAATATTAATGTAATGGCAAGATTGTCATTTCCCGAAACAAAACGAGCCATAACCAATTCCGTTGATTGTGTTCTCATTATAACGTGACCTCCTGCGGCTTTGCGACAAGGCAGCATTCATTTTAAACATACTGCTGAAAAGTGTGGGCAATAAATGACCCTCAACGGGGCCATAGCAAGATCTTAGCTCTATTTTCCCCCCTAGTACAGAGGCCTTCATTCTTCCAGGGCTGTTCTGATTCAGCTGGAAAGAATACTTTGGAAATACACGCAACATGAATCAGATTTCTTTGGGAAAGAACTTTCTCGGCTTTCCGTGTTTTGCAATTATTCTGCAGCATGTTGATCTGGGTAGGTTACTCATCAAAGCTAAAGTGCGTGCTAATGTTAAATAAGATCCCCCCCCCGACCTCACACATTTCTGGAGTGTAAGGAATCGGAGAAAGTCAAACTTTTGAAGAGTAAGGAACCATGAGTGGTGGGCCAGCAGCAAAAATTCTGGAAGGGGGAAGTCACCACTGGGCCCCAGAAATGGTTGAGGTGGTGTTTGTAATGCCTTTCCAACACAACTGTGGAAGAGTAGCTGCTGCCAAATGATGATGATCACAACTGTTCTGAGCTTAACTTGGCCCTTGATTGTGGAGCCAGTTGGGGAGGCAAAAGTGAACTCGGGTGGGAGATCAAACGCGTGGCTTCTTGCCAAAAGCCCAAGAATCCTTCATCACTTCCAGGTTGACAGGAAGCATTCGGAGTAGCCAGGGGTCATTTTGCAGAAAAAGAGGTGCAGGAGCTCATTAGCATAAATCATTAGCATAACTCATTTGCATATGCCACACCCCCTGACATCACCGGAAGTGTGTCAGAAGGCAACACCCACTGCTCAGGCTCCACTGGACTGTTCTGGATTGCTAGCTATTAGGGGGGGGGACATGCAGATCTGTCCTCGCAGAGGAGGGAGAGCTTGTACCTGAATAACACTTAGTCTTAAAGGTGCCACTGGACTGTTTTGGAGGGGGGGCCCCTGCAACTTACCTGGCTGCTTCTTGCTCTGACTGAGGGCTGCTGGGAGCAGGGGGTGGGGCTTGTTGCATGTGCCCGCCTCCTGGATTCTTTACTGCCGGAGCTCCGCTCCCGTGCGCTCCTGCAGGAAATGACCCCAGGGAGTAGCTGGTGTGCTGGCCAAGCTATTACACCTGTGATTCGCCCCTAGGGATGCCACATACCCCGGTGGGGGCGGGAGTCTCCCAGGCCCCACCTCTCCACCACTGGCTGGCTGGTGGTGGGGGGCATTACCTCCCCCAAAAGGGAGGAACACTCAGCATTTTACACAACGTGTCTACGTGACCTGGAAGGGACATAGGCATATCGGGGGTATCTGGGGCAATGCTCTGGTTTTGGGGCAAAAATTCTATGACAGAAGCTAATTCTACCATAAAGTTTTGCCCAAAAACCAGAGCATTGAAGGAATTTAGACTTCTGAAGTGAGCAGAAAACTGTAGGGGGCCTGATGGGAACTGTTATCTGCCAGTGTTGGTAGTGAGGTAATTTCCTCAAGCGCATGACACATGTTTCTGTTGAGATTAGGGATGAGCATGAACTGGAAAAATGGTGGTTCGTGGTTCGTTTGATTACATGAATCATGAACTTTCGCAAACTTTTCCTGTTCCCTGAACCGGTTCGTGGTTTGTTTGGTTCGTGACTTCCGGAGGTGGTAGAACAGACCCCTCGCGAGTTAGAGATGCTAAACTCATAGGGATTCTTCATCAGGCTCTCCTCCACCCACCCTCCAGGTTTGGCAAAGATTGGATTTGGGATGTCGCAAGTTATAGCCCCCCAAAGCAGGTGCCCCCAGGAAACCTCCGCTCTAGCCTCCCTTTAAATCAGCCAGGCAGCAAGCAATTATTCCTAACTCACTCTCACAGGACAACTAACTCCTCTCTCTTCGTGCTGCAAAGTGAAAGCAGCTGAGTCAGGGTGTGGTATATATACAATCTGTTCCCATCCAGCAGAATGGCAGCTCTGTGATTGGTTCCCAGAGCTGCCAATCAAGCTATGGACAACAGCTATGGGTGTTTCTTGGGCTCTCCACCACTCCCAGTGTTGCCTAGGAATTGATTGAATCAGCACCAGGCTGTCTGGAGGAGGGAGGGAAGGTGGATCATTTTTGGATTCGGGAACGACATGACCAAATGAACCGGTTCCAAATGAACCACGAACCGCCCTGGTTCAGTCTTGAATCACGGTTCATTTCTCGGTTCATGCCCATCCCTGGTCACGTGTCGTGTCTTATGCTGGACGGTGCTGTTTTTAATTGGTGGTGGTGGAAAGTAGAAAACCCTATGGAGTTGCCATAGGTGGTGTCAACCTGCAACTTGGCAGCGCCTATGGGAACCCCATAGGATTTTCAAGGCAAGGGATGTACAGAGGTAATTTGCTGTTGCCTTCCTCTGCATAGCAACCTTGGACTTACTGGGTGGTCTTGCATTCCCATACTAACCAGGGCTGGCCCCGCTTCGCTTCTGCGATCTGATGAGGTTGGGCTAGCCCAGTCTATCCGGCTCAAGGATTTTTAATTGACGTGCCCCCTATCCTGTACCTGCATGGGACAGAATACTCTACATCTGGAGGCTGAAGATAGAAGTCTGGAACTTTGCTCCCCCCCCTCCCCGTGCTAACAGAGAGGGCATCTTCTGTTCTATTGTTGTTGTTGTTCAGTCGCACAGTCGAGTCCAACTCTTCGCGACCCCATGGACCAGATCACGCCAGGCCTTCCGGTCTTCCGCCGTCCTCTGAAGTTGGCTCAACTTCATGTTCGTTGCATCGATGACACTGTCTAACCATCTCGTCCTTTACCGTCCCCGTCTTCTTTGACCTTCTATTATTCGACCCGTCTTATTTGACCTTCTGTTCTATTAGTGGCCGCCTTAGGTTTAGTCCGTGTGGTTGGCAGTGAAGGGATTTAGATTGGCAGCGCCTCGTCATATTACCACTTTGGGCACCCTTTCTTTTATTTCGTAATGTGGGGTGTTCAGATTGCCTAAAAATGGATCATGCTGTGGTGGTGGGAAGTGCCGGCAAGTTGCAGCCGACTTGTGGCGACCCCCATAGAGTTTTCAAGGCAAGAGAAGTTCAGAGGTGGTTTTGCCCTTGCCTGCCTCTGCGTGAGGACCCCTGGTGGTCTCCCATCCACGTACTAACCAGGGCTGAACCTGCTTAACTTCCAAGATGTGATCAGGCTAGCCTGGGCTATCCAGGTCAGGTCAATATTATAACCACTGTTCCCTCTAAGCTGAGTTAGTGTGAGCTAGCTCACAGTTTTTTAGCTTCCGGCTCACACATTTTTGTCTCCGCTCAGGAAGGATGGGGCTCCAGAGCAAACTAATTTATGCAGCAGCCAAATCGCTCGCTCACAGCTTTAATGCCAGTAGTTCACAGAGTAGAATTTTTGCCTACAAGACTCCACAGCTTAGAGGGAACATTGATTATACCCTCCAGATTCCCATGGATGTGGGGAGTTTGGAAGCAACCCGTTCATTGCCCTGCCTGTGTGTTAAAAACATGCTAGTAAATTCTAGTTCCAGTGAACGGTGTAGGCATCTTAAACACTTTTAAATGCACTTCATTTACCTAGAGATGCCAGTACATAGATACAGTTTACACCCATTCACCGTTGTAAAATGTCTCAGTTAATCATCTCGGCAGGTAACATATATGTAGAATTGTTTAGGCAGGGTAAATTCTCCCCCTTCTTCCCTACGGAATCTTTCGTCTTCTCCTTGCCCAGTCCGGCCTTCGTTTGGCTGCAGCGTTCATGCAAAATAAAAGAGGAAAGAAAAGAAATAAGGTGGAGGAGATGGGAAACTAATGATTCAAGAAATCACATAGCATCAGATAATTCTATTTTGAAATCGCAGCAGTGACTCCCAGAGGCACAAACTTCCCAAATTACTAGTGAGAAAACTCTTTGATGTATCCAATACCAGGAGAAGCCCCGAAGCAAGGGGGTTTTGGGTTGTTGTTTTTTTTGTCTTCTAAAAAAATGTGTGCCTAATGGTTCCTGAAAGACAACGTTTAGCAGATATTATATATACCTGTTTGATTTCATAATCCAGTTTCTCTGACACTTATGGAAGGGATTTTCTCTCTCTCCTATGGCCAGGATTTCAAGGACAACATTCTCTTTAACTGCGTCAAATAGTCCTGGCATTTGGTAGCCAAATAGATGTTCTCAATTCAAGAAAATCCTCTATTGCTGCCTTAACATATGGCTTCTTGGGTCATCCTAGCTGTCAAGTACGAAGCTTCATGTTGCAACAAGAGGGAGCACGCTGCTGGCATGGCCTGAGATTGGCATGACTTACAGCTGACGGTAGATCACTGAAGAATAGTTGGACAGTCATAAGAACATAAGAACATGAGAGAAGCCAAATGTTGGATCAGGCCAATGGCCCATCCAGTCCAACACTCTGTCACACAGTGGCCAAAAATACCAGGTGCCATCAGGAGGTCCACCAGTGGGGCCAGGACACTAGAAGCCCTCCCACTGTTGCCCCCCCCAAAGCAGTGTTCCCTCTAAGCTGTGGAGTCTTGTGAGCAAAAATT
>NW_015173210.1:252737-265890 GCF_001447785.1 Gekko japonicus | reverse complement strand
ATATGGATTTCATAAACTATTTTGGTTCATTTTAAACCCAAACCTTCTATATTTCTGAAATTTCTTACCACACACAAAAGAAGCTGCCTTATACTGAATGAGACCCTTAGTCTATCATGTATTGACATTCGTCTACTCAGACTGGTAGCGACTCTCTGAAGTCTTTCACATCACCCGCTGCCTGATCCTTTTAACTGGAGGTGCCAGTGATTGAACCTGGGGTCTTCTACATGCCAAGCAGAAGCTCTGCCGCTGAGCCATGCCTCCTCCCCACAGGTCTGCAGGAGCTTGTGTTTGCACATTTTGCCTCAGAGGTAGTGTCAATGGTATCAGAAAGTGGTCAGTGGAGGTGGCTCATGGGATCCATAGGAGATAGGGTTGCCAAGTCGAAAAATCTCCTTACCGGGCGACTCCCGGTCTGCGGCTGGAGTCCGCGCCGCACGCATGTCACCAGGAAGTGACGTTATGATGCTGGGAACGCTGGGGGCGGGGCCACAACCATCCAAGGGAAAACCATTGAGTTTTCCCTCGGATGACCGTGGCCCCGCCCCCAGCGTGCCCGGTGTCATAACATCACTTCCTGGTGACGCACACGCCAGGGTGGGGTTCCCCCCGTTGCCCGATCCACTGGCGACGGGGAAGGGGCCTCTGGGGTGGGGGTTTCCCCGCCCCCCGGGGGGACTTGGCAAGCCTAATAGGAGAAGGTGTTCTTCATTCTTCAAGATGAGCGATAACGAGGGATGCATGCACCTGGCTGTTTTTGCTGCTCTAGGACTGCTGGTGGTTGTTATATAGCTCATTTTTATTCCACCTTCTTATTCATCCCTCCCTGGGCCCTTTGTCCATCCGTCCTCCAATTAGTGAGTATTCTCTGCACTAGTATTGCATTATTTTGTACTAATTTTTTTTAAAAAATGTTTATGTAAAATATATATTTTTTAATTCGTTGTGCTTCCCATAAGGGTGAAGGGCCGGCATTATCCTTAATTGCTTTTATTTCCCTATTTATGGCAAATGAGGAGGGCAGTGCAGTCTTAAGAACATATCCATGGTAATGAACCTCACTGAGTAGACTTGAGAGAGGTTTTGAGCAGACCTGTTTAGGATTGCTGTCGGAATGCTGGAAATCGGTTTGGCTTGAACCCTACCTTCCAGTGTGTTATATTTCTCCGTCTCCCTCCGCACTCTGGAATGAATGTTTCCTGCTCTATGCCATTCCTCCTTAAAAAAGAGAGAGAGAGGAAGCGATAGAGGGTTTTAAAAAAAATAATAATAATAAAGGCTCCGGCCACACGGGCCAGATAACGTGTGTGGGGGAGGCGTGGCTATTTGTGCCGCCGCAATTTTATCTGCCACTACCTGATCCGACGCTGCGATGGCGGACCAGGGTTGTTTCTGGCGGCACGTGTGTCCGGCGCGCTTCAATGCAGCAAGAAGAGTGCGCTGGGGTGATCAGACGGAGGAGGTCCATCTGCGGCCCGTCGCAAGCTTTTGATAGTGGATGTTCACAGGTACCTTTCAACTCCAGATCTTTGGCCGGATGGGATGGGTTGGCTACGCAACGTTTGCCAGATGTGCCCATTTGATCGCACCCGTAAAACCCGCCCGGCATCTGTGAGTATCCTGCGGCAACTTCTGCGTGTGATCGGAGCCGAAAAAAACCCTTTTCCAATAGAGACCTCAAAGTTTTTAAATCTGGGCCGCCGCCTGGCTGTTTCTTTTTCACCAACAGATTGGCAGATTGACAAGGGAAGATACTTTTAGGCTCATCGTCAGCAGAGTCACACCTCTCTCGGCCCCCTGAAATCAGTGGGTCTGGACTGCTGTCACTCTGCTTAGAATGGGACTGTTAGTATTTCAAAAGCGGCAGTTTCAGGCGCTGAGATTAATTCTGAGGAAAGACAAACAAAGCCCTCATTCTTTACTTATTTATTTAAACCCTTTCCATGTTACCCCTCCGCCCAATCGAACAATTTGACAGCAAGAGCTCTCGCAGGATTGGCTGCATTCGGGGTGTGTCGCCTAATATGCAAAGGAGTTCCTGCTACAAAAAGAGCCCTATATTCTTCATTCCATTCATTAAGATTTTTTCCCCTTTGCGAAACCAAATCATTGATGACATATAGTATAAAGGTAAAGGTTCCCTTGCTCGAAAGCCATTCGAGTCCGACTCTAGGGTTGCGGTGCTCATCTCCGTTTCAAAGCCGAAGAGCCGGCGCTGTCCGAAGGTGTTTCCGTGGTCATGTGGCCAGCATGACTCAACACCAAGGCGCACGGAACGCTGTTACCTTCCCACCGAAGTGGTCCCTATTTATCTACTTGCAATTTCTTGCTTTCGAACTGCTAGGTTGGCAGGAGCTGGAACTAGAGACGGGAGCTCACTCCGTCACGCGGCACACTCAGGTCTCGAACTACTGACCTTCCACAGCCTGCAGTTCAGCGTCTTAACCACTTGAGCCACCGCAGCTCCTGACATATAGTATAGGATAGTTTTAAAATATTATGACAAGGTACAGGGAGAAATTTGGTCAGACTCTGAGCCCCCGAGAGGGGGCAGACCAAACTAGTCATTACCACCACCATAGCAAATCCCAGCAGGGGACCCCGGCCAGGTCATGAAAGAAACAAAGCCACCGGAGGAATGTTTTAAAAAGCTAGAAATATGATAGAACTATGGTAAATTTAATGGTCAAGTTATGTAACATTAAAAACAGACGTCTAGCCTTGGCATCTCTTCAGATAACAATTGAAGACATTCAGTTGCGCTACTCTCTCTACAATAACACAAAAGAATCTCTTCTACGCATCCTGGTTGAAGGAATATTGAAGAATGTGGGGATTTGAGATCTCTAGACTTAGGAGAAACTAAGGGGATACTGGCCGATATCATCTGAAGGTTCTACTCGTCTATGCCAGTATGTGTGGGTATCCTTTTGTCAGAGACAGATCATAGGAGGCTGAAAGCTGTACAGGGCTCCTTTTGTAGAAAAAGCCCAGCAGGAACTCAGCATAATAGGCCACACCCAACAGCAGAAACTCATTAGCATACTAGGCCACACCCCTGACAGCACAGCTCATTAGCACAGTAGGCCGCACCCCCATGTTACCAGCTCATCCAGCCACGCCCACCTTTTGCTTCTTATTTTGTTTACCTTGTTTGTTGTCAAAACCCAGGGCCTTTTTTGGTAGCAGGAACCCCTTTGCATGTTAGGCCACACACCCCTAATGTAGCCAATCCTAATGAGTTTCTGCTGTTGGGTGTGGCCTATTATGCTAATGAGTTCCTGCTGGGCGTGGCCAACTTAGGAGCCAGCCGGAACTCCGTTCCTGTGCGTTCCTGCCCAAAAATAGCCCTGACCGCGAGAATTTGTAATAACAACGGAATCAGAAGGGAAGGAGTTTGGGAATCCCATCTTCCATGTCAACCAAGCCCAAGCCAATTGATAATGTGGGCCGCCCTTTCCCTTGCAAATTTAGCATTGCCAGGCCCCCCTTGGCCAGCAGCAGGGGATGGGGGGTAGGGTTGCCAGAACCAGGGTGGGGGAATTCTGGAGATTTGGGGGTGGCGCCTGGAGACAGCAGGCACCTCAGTGGGGTACAATTCCACAGAGTCCGCCCTCCAAAGCATCCATTGTCTCCAGGGGGGTTTATCTTGTAGTCTGGAGATGAGCTGTAATTCCTGGGGATCCCCAGGTCCCACCTGGAGGCTGGCATCCCTACTTGCAAATGGCAGGGAACCAACTATGGGGAGGGATCCCTGATGACAAGAAGAGAGGCCTTGTTCTTAAACCCCAAAGGTTTAAGTGTCCAGGGTGCTTAGGGATTATAAATTGTCATCCTTCCCGATTCAATGTCTTGGGTCAAGGCAGCAGAGGAAATTACAAATCAAATAGAACACAGCAAGAAAGACCTGTTGACTGGGCCTGTCCCCCCCCCCCAATTTCACCGGCTATTTCATATCAAGCCAGACTTTGTCTTTCATCCCAGAATACTTTCAGCTGGGGAGCCATGTTCCCTCTAAGCTGAGTCAGTGTGAGCCAGCTCACAGTTTTTTAGCCTCCGGCTCACACATTTTGGCCTTCGCTCAGGAAGGATGGTTCCAGAGCAGACTCATTTATGCAGTAGCCAAACTGCTCGCTCACAACTTTAATGCCAGTAGCTCACAAAGTAGAAGTTTTGCTCACAGGGCTCCACAGCTTAGAGGGAACACTGGTGGGGAGACATGTTGGTCTGAAGCAAACGAACAAAGTTTGAGTCAAGTGGGCACCTTTAAGACCAACAAAGCTTAATGCTGGGTATAAGCTTTCGTGTGCCTGCTCGAACTTTGTTCTGGTATCTGAAGCAGTGTGCATGCACACGAACGCTTATACCCAGAACTGAGCTTTGTTGGTCTTAAAGGTGCCACCGGACTCAGACTTTGTTCTGTCCAAGAATACTGTTAACCAAGCTAGATATTTCTTGCCATGTCATGATATTCCACGATATGGAAGTTTGTCCTCTCCTTTTGAATAATGCTGAGTGGTGGGCCAAGTTTAGACATCTGATTGGCCTCTTACAAGTTTTTGTGGCCATGCTTATGAGTCCAACCTGGAGCTACCAGTGTGTAGGGTTGCCAGGCCCTCCCTGGCCATTGTTGGGGGATGGGGGGGGGTAGGGTTGCCAGCAGGGCCTTTTTTGTAGATAAAGCCCAGCAGGAACCCATTAGCATAATAGGCCACACCCAACAACAGAAACTCATTAGCATATTAGGCCACACCCCTGACAGCACAGCTCATTGGCATATTAAGCCACACCCCCATGTTACCAGAAGTGTGCTCATCCAGCCACACCCACCTTTTGCTCCTTATTCTGTTTACCTTGTTTGTTATCAAAACCCAGGGCCTTTTTTGTAGCAGGAACTCCTTTGCACGTTAGACCATGTACCCCTAATGTAGCCAATCCTAATGAGTTTCTGCTGTTGGGTGTGGCCTATTATGCTAATGAGTTCCTGCTGGGCGTGGCCAACTTGGGAGCCAGCTGGAACTCCGTTCCTGTGCGTTCCTGCCCCCAAAATAGCCCTGGTTGTCAGGAAACTCCTGGAGATTTGGGGGTGGAGTCTGGGGAGGACAGGGACTTCAGTGGGGTACAATTCCATAGAGTCCACCCCCCAAAGCATCCCTTTTTCTCCAGGGGAACTGATCTCTGTAGTCTGGAGATGAGCTGTAATTCCTGGGGATCCCCGGGTCCCACCTGGAGGATGGCATCCCTTGCTTCAACTTTGAACAGTAGATACGATACAGGTATGTGTCTTCTTCCCCAGGCAGGACTAAGAAAGACTCCAAAGGGAGGTGATTTTTGTTGGGGAAACAGCCTGGGGGAGGAAGCATTGAGCCCTTCCCCAAGTACCATGTCCTGTTGACTGGGCCTGTCTGGGGGGGAATGCGGGGGAATGCAGTTCCCCCGGGTGAGGTACGGGGGGTGGGGCACATGACGAAGCCCCGCCCCCTGCTTCTGGCCGCCCCGCTTCCGGCCCTCATTCAGCCAGGAGGAGGCAGGAGAAGAGGGAGGGTAAGTTGCCTCCTCCCCGCCTCTCCCCACCCCTGCCTGCCTGGGGCCAGGGAGGGCCTTGGCGGGGCTTCCTCGCACTCCCACTGGCCCTGCAGGTCCACCGCCGGGCCCCTGATGTCAGGGGGTGTGGCATATGTTAATGAGTTATGTTAATGAGTTCCCCTAGCTCTTTTTCTACGAAATGACCCCTGCCCTTATCCAAACTGGACTGCCCACACACAGAGAGCAGTTTTTTAAAAAGGTAAGAGAAATAACAGTCACCGACCCCAATGTTGAATGTCCTTGGGAGACACAGAGTTAACCGAGCATATTTTAGTCTTCAGCTCCTGTTAAACAAAAACTCTGTTCAAGGGAGAATTATCCAGGGAGAAGCAGCCTCTGTTCGTTTTTATTCTTTTATTTGACAAATACTGAGGGTGAAAAAAATCATGGGTGTGGCGGGAAGCTGGTGACAAAGGGGAACGTCGACTGTTGTGCTAAGTAGGTCAGGATGTTGAAGATGCCGTGTGTCTTCAAAACGAGAGAGACACACACAAAAAGTTGATGCATTTTAATGGGCCGGCACTATTCTCTCCATTCGCCCCCTCAAGGCATGTCCTCCAACTCGTGTTTTCTGAATGTCATCAAAAGCGCAAGTTTAATGGCTTCTCTGTGTATCAGATGGCTTCAGAACAATCGTTGGACGCATTAGAAACACTCTCACCTCCTTTTATAGCGCTTGCCAAACTCTTTAGCAAACCGAAGGGGAGTTTTGGTTTAGATGGTGGGTGGACGTCGCTGCAAAAAAAAAAAAGTTCGAATCTTTTCCTCTTTCCGTGGGGGCAAAGCAAAGAAGGCGCCTGGTCTCAGAAGGGTGGAGGGCCCAGCCATACATTTTAATACGGGAAGGAGGGGGGAGATATCATGGTAATTTGAGTGGACAACTCACTTTAGGAATGTAATTGGCTGATGAGCTTTGACAGGCAATGTCACTTCCAGAAGATTCAAATGAGTGAATTGCAGAGGTCAGAACCCGGCAGCTGATTTCCAGATCCTGTTACTTCGCCTGGTAATGGACTTGATGTTAACCAGCAAAAAAAATGATCTGTAATTATGTGGTTAACCTTAGCGTTTAAGAAGGGGGTTGAGGGTTCTTTTGGCTTCCCATAAATTGTAATAGAAGTAGGTGATCAAAACATCCAAAAAGCTTTAGGTTTTTCTTTTATCTCCATATATGTGGGTTTTTTTTAAAAAAAATGTTCATCTGATTAATGATCAAGCTCAATAAAAGTACAAGGCAAAAAAATAAATAAAACGAAGCTGGATAGAGTTAGTTCGTATCCGCATATGTTATTTATTTAAAATCTGGATGGCTTTGGAGAGCTGCTGACTCCGTGGGCTGGGAGGGACCGGTGCCATTTCAGCGGAGGTGGGGAGGGGCTCACCCTCTCCATGCGCTTGCATTCATTTGGCTTGCCGAAATTGAAGCCCGTATTGATTTATGTGTTGGAATACCCTAACCATCCATACTGTAGGAGGGGAAGGCCAAAGGCTGAGCGGTCATTCCCCACCGCGTGGTTCAGGTTGCTCTGCAAGATGGGGGCTGTGTACCTGGGCGCGTGTTCTCGTTGCCGGGGGCAGACTGGGATGCTAAACATGGCCCTGGGAGAACATGGGCCACAATGGCCCCTTCCCTGTGCATTCCGTTTCTCAACCCAGTAGGGATTCCAGCAGTGTCTTCCGACTCAAAGTTCTGAGTTGCAGTAGAGCAGTTCTTAAGGCAAGTTGGGTTGGGGGATTTCAAACCCGACTTGTGTCACAAGACATGTTTAGTTGGACCCTTAGTGTAGGTCCCCCGGGGTGGGGGCAGGGTTTCTCTCTCTCTCTCTCTCTCTTTTTTGGTTTCTAAAATGTTTATTAAGATCAAGTATAACTTACTTATAACATGTACAGTAACTGCAAAACAGTACACAAAAGTCCCGAGAATCCAAAATTACAAACCAGCCAGTTAATCACCCACAAAGTTTTCAACATACATCAACAGTTATAACATCATAACATAATAATTTAGTATCAGATCCATTCCCATATATAAAAACGACTTTTGAACTATAAATCCCACTGAATGGAGTCAGGTTTAAAACACCACAAGTTTGGGAGTCTGCTACTCTGAACAACAAGAGTCTCGGCGGCAAGGCGGAGGTCAGAGTGAGGGTCTCCAACCCGCTGGCCTGGATCTGGCTGCTGGGGGGAACTCCGCCCCCAAAGTGCCTGAATCAGGCCAACGTGCCCAGCGCAATGATATCATCTGGAGGTGACGTCATCGCACTGGGCATGTCGTCAGGCAATGCTCTAGCATCAAGGCTTAAAACTCTGTGGAACCGTAGAGTTTTAGGCCCAAACGCTAGAGCATCTCTTGACGACATGCCCGGCCTATCATGATGACATCACTTCTGGGTGACGTCATCGCGGCACACACGCGCTATGCGTGTGCCCGAGGCTCCCCAGACGCACAGCCTCCCCCCCCACTGGATGCCAGGTAGGGACCAGGCAGCCCGACCTTAGTGTGGCCATTAGTCCCTGGCTGACAGTAGCTCTCTAAGGCAGGGGTCCTCAACGTGGTGTCAATCACGGTGTCCACTGAGACCTGTCCTGCCATTTGTCTTCGGAAAGTGGGTGGGGCCATGTGGGGCTTTTACCCAGCAAGGCTTCTGATTGCCAATGGAGATTTGATTGGCTATGCAGATTTTTAACCATGTTGCTTTGTCAATAACTGCTACTATGGCAGAAGGACCTTCATGGTGGGACTGAAAACAAGCCGCTGCAGCCGTTTTGTGGCGGGCTGTGCCTCCTGAGGCAGCCATTTTGTGACCATGCCCACCATGCTGTCTCAGAATTCCAAAGGTGCCTGCAGGCTGAAAAAGATTGGGGGATCCGCGCTTGAAGCTCTCACTTAGTGAAGGGCTGCCAGGTCCTACACTGAGTGGTGGCACAGTGGGTATATCCCACTGTCTTAACATCCAAACTGTGTTAGTTCGAGCCCCGCGCTGGTGTGAGCAGCAAGTCTGTTGTCCCCAGCTCATCTTCTACCCAGCGATTCGAAAGCTTCGGCGAGTAGATAAAATGGGAACCACTCCTTAGAGAGGGTGGGCACGCCAATCTCCATTGTGGGAGGGTGTTAGCTGACGGTCGGGACGTCCTGGTTGAGGTTCGGAAAAGGGGGAAGAACGTCTCGGCTACAAAAATCCCTGCAGTGGATGTTTCCGGCCAGGCGGTGGCAGTGTAGCGATGTGACATACGGGTCTTGAAGCCTCGTTGACAAGCAGCCGTTCGGAAAATTACTGAGCCAAGCCAGAAGACGTTTACACCGTGCAGTGACAGCGTGTGCAATTAAATGAATATATGTTGTCTTCCCTATCCCCTAAGAACATTGTTAGTCCCCTGTCTAAAATGTGTACATCGCTTTGAGCCCACTGGGGAAAGCGATTAATAAATTGAAAGTATTACATCATCATCATCATCATCATCATCATCATCATCATCATCATCATCATCATCATCATCATCATTATTATGGACTTCCCCAGTATTTGTCTGGAGAAGCCAGGAACTGAAATTGGAGGACCTTCAGTGGTGCATTCCTTAACCGTTCCTTAAAAGTGCTAAATTTGTTAGCTGACCAGATGAGGGCTATAATTAAACTTGCCTATTTGTCGTTTGCTTGTAATATTGAAATGAAATGTGGTCTATAAGGTCAGCCCTGACCTGGATAGCCCAGGCTCGTCCAATGTCATCAGATCTCAGAAGCTAAGCAGGTTTGGCCCTGGATCGTATGTGGATGGGAGACCTCCAAGGAATACCAGGGTCACGATGCCGAGGCAGGCCGTGGGAAACCACATATGAATGCCTCTTGTCTTGAAAGACCAATGGGGATGCCCTAAATTGGCAGCCCTTTGATGACAAATCTAGTTGCTCACGTTCCCAAAGGGTGAAAGAAAATAATGGGGATGTGAGAATTTTGCCTTCCATTCCATTTCACACTCCATTCCTTTGTTGTTAGGGAATTCCTCTCTGCCGTGTATTTCCAATCCTCTTGCATGCTGGTTTCACAAGGGAAGTAGATGCACAGAAGACTGAGTCGCAATAACAAGGGAAGCAGATGCACTGACGACTGAGTTACGGTTTCGTGCACACGGTTCTGTACAAAACTTGAAATGAAAAACGGCACAGTGGGGGATTCCTAAACAATCAGTTCTTCTTCAGAAACAATACAAGATTATCTGGAATTCCAGGATTCAGGGAGAAACATTCCAGAAGCCCTTCTAAATGAGGTGTTGGAGCCCCACCCCTCGAGGCAGCAGGAGCCGAGAGAGAGAGAGAGGGAGAAGAGGCTGTTTCTGCTGCCTATAGGAAATAATGGCCCTTTAAAGAGCCGAGTCACCACAGACCAGCTGGGCCAGCTCCTGCCTCCCTGGACACTCCCTGGACACTCCCTGGACACTCCTGGTCTCTTCCTGATTCCAATATTATTGGTAATGGGATTATCAGAGTTGTGAATAGTCAGGGAAGACCTTTCCACTGTCTGACATTGCTGATCCAATCCTGGAAATATTGTGCATTTTTTTCGGTTAGCAATATACAATTGCACACCCTTAATATATTTATATATATAATTGTTGTTGTTCAGTCGCACAGTCGAGTCCGACTCTTCGCGACCCCATGGACCAGATCCCGCCAGGCCCTCCTGTCTTCCGCCGTCCTCTGAAGTTGGCTCAAATTCATATTCCTTGCATCTATGACACTGTCTAACCATCTCATCCTTTGCCGTCCCCGTCTTCTTTGACCTTCAATCTTTCCCAGCATCAGGGTCTTCTCCTCCAGTGAGTGCTCCCTTCTCATTGGGTGGCCAAAGTATTTGAGCTTCAGTTTCATTATCTGACCTTCCAGGGAACAGTCAGGGTTGATTTCTTTTAGGATTGACTGATTTGATCTTCTTGCAGTCCAAGGGACTCTCAAGAGTCTTCTCCAGCACCATAGTTCAAAAGAATCTATTCTTCGGCGCTCGGCCTTCCTTATAGTCCAACTCTCGCAGCCATACATGACTACTGGGAATACCATTGCTTTGACCATGCGGACTTTTGTTGGCAGGGTGATGTCTCTACTTTTTATCATGCTGTTTAGGTTCGCCATCGCTTTCCTCCCAAGGAGCAGACGTCTTTTAATTTCATGGCTGCTGTCACAGTATATATATATATATGTTGTTGTTGTTCAGTTGCACAGTCGAGACCAACTCTTCGCAACCCCATGGACCAGATCACACCAGGTCTTCCGCCGTCCTCTGAAGTTTGCTCAAATTCATGTTCATTGTATCTATGACACTGTCTAACCATCTCATCCTTTGCCGTCCCCGTCTTCTTTGACCTTCAATCTTTCCCAGCATCAGGGTCTTCTTCTCCAGGGAGTGCTCCCTTCTCATTGGGTGGCCAAAGTATTTGAGCTTCAGTTTCATTATCTGGCCTTCCAGGGCAAGACTCTGTGGTTCTAATGAGAACTCCAGCCAAACTTCCTTCACCTCTCTTCAAAAAGGTAAAAAACGACATAAAAAGCAATGCAGCGTGATACTTTCAATGATGACCAAGATGTCAGAATAATAATAATAATACGTCCAAGACATAATTCTGTATTTTCATGTCCACCCTCCCCTTTGGCCTCTGCACCCATTTTGAAGGCGGCCTGGAAAAATGCAAAACAGACTTCAGTGTGTTGTCTGGCTTGAAGACTGAGAGTAGGGTTGCCAGGCCGCTTTGCCGTTGCGGCAGGGGGATTTGGGGAGCATTCCGGGAGTGGGCAAGATGTACGGAAGTGACGTCATTGTGCTGGGGATGTTGCACGACTCTCTCGTTTTGGGGCAAAACTCTATGCCCAAAAAAGCCATAGCATCGCCATTCAACGTCCCAGAAGGGAAGTCATTGCATCGGGGACATCGCACGATGACGTCCCTGTTTGGGGGTGGGGTTTCCCCCGCCGGCCAGCTGGCCAGCAGTGGATCAAAGTCCCCAAAAGTTGGGGGACCCCTGCTGCAACCTGGGGGCTGGCAACCCTAACAGAGAGATCTTAATAAAATTTGGAATATCCACTCGGCCCAGGCTAGCCCAGCCTCATCAGATCTCAGAAGCTAATCAGGGTCAGCCCTGGTAAGTGCTCGGAAGGGAGACCACCAAGAAAGTCCCGGGTAGCTTTGCAGAGGCAGGCAATGGCAAACCACCTCTGAAGCTCTCTTGCCTTGAAAACCCTCTGGGGGTCGCCACAAGTCAGCTCCAACTTGGCGGCACTTCCCACCACCTCCACCGCATGATTTTGCATTTGAGATGTGAAAAATAGAGCATATCTTTCTCTTTTTTTAACCAGGCCGGAGAGGAAGGATACAAACAGCACTGTAATGTTGCATCCAGGGCTTTTTTTGTCGAAAAAGCCCAGCAGGAACTCATTAGCATAATAGGCCACACCCAACAGCAGAAACTCATTAGCATATTAAGTCACACCCCCATGCCTTCCCTTGGCTTGTCTGGGCGCCCCGCAGCTGCAGGGAGCCTGGCCAAGCTGGTCCTTGGACAGGCTGGGGAAGGCACAGGGAGGCATTTAAATGCCTCCCCAATCCGTCCTGGCCCACCCGCCTTGCAGTCGCTGGGGTGTGTGTGTCACTTTCCAGGCCTCCCCTCTGTAGCCAGGCACGCAGAGCTTTTGGCTGTAGTGGGCGTGGCCAACTCTGAAACCAGCCGGAACTCCGTTCCTGTGCGTTCCTGCCCAAAAATATCCCTGGTTGCATCTGAAGGAAGTGTTCTCCAGCATTTTCCATTACTTCATTGCAGTTTGATTTATTGGTGGCTCAAGTGGTTAAGACGCTGAACTGCAGGCTGTGGAAGGTCAGGTCAGGGGGTGTGGCATATGCTAATGAGTTATGCTAATGCGATCCCCTAGCTCTTTTTCTACGAAATAACCCCTGTAAACAGGAGTGCAGCGGCCCCTTCAAAACTAACATTCCAACAGAAGCCCTTGTGGATAACTATGTTATCTCCCTGGTTCTGCTAAATTCAGTGTTTCCAGCCTCTAGCTGGTGGCTGGAGATGACAATTTATCTTCAGGCGACAGAGATCAATTCACCTAGAGAAATGGCTGCTTTCGAGGGTGGGTTCAATGGCATTCTACCCCACTGAGTGAAGCCCCTCCCCTCCCCAAGCCCCACCCTCCTCAGGCTCCACCCCACACTAGGCTTGCCAGCCTCCAGGTGGGGCCTGGAGATAATTTCCTGCTTTTACAACTGATCTCCAGCTGACAGAGATCAGCTCCCCTGGAGAAAATGGTCTCCTTGAATGGCATTGTACCTTGCTGAGGCCCCTCCCCGCCCCAAACCCCACCCTCTCCTGGATCTACCCCCCAAAGTCTCCAGGTATTTCCCAACCCAGACCTGGCAATTATAGACATAGTGTTCCATCGCTTTTGTTGTTCAGTCGCACAGTCGAGTCTGACTCTTCGCAACCCCATGGACCAGATCACGCCAGGCCCTCCTGTCTTCCGCCATCCTCTGACGTTTGCTCAATTTCATGTTCGTTGCATCTATGACACTGTC
>NW_015173210.1:250382-252578 GCF_001447785.1 Gekko japonicus | reverse complement strand
GTCCAACTCTCGCAGCCATACATGACTACTGGGAATACCATTGCTTTGACCATGCGGACTTTTGTTGGCAGGGTGATGTCTCTACTTTTTATCATGCTGTTTAGGTTCGCCATCGCTTTCCTCCCAAGGAGCAGGCGTCTTTTAATTTCATGGCTGCTGTCACAGTCTGCGGTGATCTGGGATCCCAGGAACGTGGAGTCTGTCACTACTTCCACGACTTCCCCTTCTGTTTCCATCTCTGCCTTGTGGCTAATAGCCACTGATGAACCTCAGCTCTTAGGAACATATGAGAAGCCATGTTGGGTCAGGCCAATGGCTTATCCAGTCCAGCACTCTGTGTCACACAGCGGTCAAAACCCAGGTGCCATCAGGAGGGTCCACCAGCAGGGACAGAACTCCAGAAGCCCTGCTTGGTTGACATGTATTCAGGCTTCCTTCCAAAGGTTTCCCTTTGTGCCACCGGGAAAAAAAAAGTGTCACAAAATGTCTGCCTTGTGCACAATATTCCACTTGTTAAGCCTCTTGGTCTGACTCACCAGAAGGGAAGTAACCCTTTTAAAAGGCTGTGTGCCTTTTCGACTTGAATGGCGGTTTATTTTGACAACTTCTTTCAGCCCTACCTAGGTAAAGGTAAAGGTTCCCTTGCTCGAAAGCCAGTGGTGCTCATATCCATTTCAAAGCCGAAGAGCCAGCGGTGTCCGAAGACATTTCCGTGGTCATGTGGCCGGCATGTCTAAACACCAAGGCGCACGGAACGCTGTTACCTTCCCACCGAAGTGGTACCTATTTTTCTACTTGCAATTTCTTGCTTTCGAATGGTTAGGTTGGCAGGAGCTGGAACTAGAGACGGGAGGTCACTCCGTCATGCGGCACTCGGGTCTTGGACTGCTGAACTACCGACCTTCCACAGCCTGCAGTTCAGCGTCTTAACCACTTGAGCCACCACAGCTCCTTAGCCCTACCTATGGTCCTCTATATCCGTTGTCTGCTCTCACTTTTGCCTTCTGTCGTGGCATGGACATCTCTTTCCCCCAAAGGCTGCTCGCTGCTCATTTCCCCTTCATTTTGGGTCCCCCCCCCAGTGTCCATTTTCTGGAGACCGTCCCAGCTCTGTCTTTCCTGTGGGTGATATCCTCACTGTCATGCTGTCCACACACATTATAGCTCAGCGGGTGACACCGCATCACGTACACCTCCCAGTCGAGCCAGCGTCCTGAGTGCTCTGCATTCCGTAGTTCATCTGAAACACAAGAGACCTGAAATTGCATGCCTGGCCATGTTAACTTCAAAGTAACTCGGGCAATGTAAAGGGGGGGAAAGTTTCATGGTTTGGGGCATGCCGTTGGCATTTGTTTCCTTTTTAGCCCTCATATTTCCTTAATAAAACGGCTTTGAGGCTGGAGGAGGTGACCTTTTCTTCTTTTGTGTTCCCATCAACGAAACGCTCGTGTAGTCGCTAAAAAGTACATATGTAGCTTTTCCTGTTCGCATTCCACATCTTGTTCTCTCTCCCGTGGCTGTCGTCCCTTGGCTTTGTTCTTCCGAAGTTTCCCTGCCAAGGCCTGTGCGGCGAGGATTCTTTCCTTCCTTCCAAAAGGCCATCTCGAAACAGCAAAGTTTAAATAAACAGCTCGTTTTATTAGACAGAGATTTACTGCTCAAGAGGTTGTGTTGTTTTAATAACTGACTGGTTGGTTTGGCTGCCGGTCTAAATAGGTGGTGCTGGGACGGCAAGAAGAAGAAGAAGAAGAAGAAGAAGAAGACGACGACGACGACGACGACGACGACGACGACGACGACGACGACGACGACGACGACGACGACGACGACGACGACGACGACGACGACGACGACGACGACGACGACGACGACGACGACGACGACGACGACGACGACGACGACGACGACGACGACGACGACGACGACGACGACGACGACGACGACGACGACGACGACGACGACGACGACGACGACGACGACGACTCCTCCCTAAATTCTTTGGTTACCTATTCTTGTATTCAGAGCTCGGTAGAAGATTTGTTGTTGTTCAGTCACACAGTTAAGTCCGACTCTGCGCGACCCCATGGACCAGATCCCGCCAGGCCCTCTTGTCTTCCTCTGTCCTCTGACGTTTGCTCAATTTCATGTTCATTGCATCTATGACACTGTCTAACCATCTCATCCTTTGCCGACCCC
>NW_015173210.1:241922-249337 GCF_001447785.1 Gekko japonicus | reverse complement strand
GGAGGGGAAGCAAGAGACGGGCTGAGGTGGTTGGCCGCTGCCTTCCTCTGCATAGGAACCCTGGACTTCACTGGTGGTCTCCTATCCACGTGCTAACTAGGGCTGACCCTGCTTTGATTCTGAGATCTGACGAGATCGGGGTAGCCTGGACCATCCAGGTCAGGGTAATAGATATTTGTAGGCTGCGGTCACACGGAGCATTAGCCACGCTACAGAGACGGATGATAGGCGGATTTTCCGGGCGCGATCACACCGCAACATCTGGGAAGTGTCGAGCTCCCGTGGCTCACCCGAGGCTTCCTGCCGAAGATGTGGGGTAAAAAACTAGTACCTCCGAGGTACTAGTTTTCGGAAACCGCGGGGCAAGGCTTTCTTTGGTGATCTCCCATTCAAGAACTAACTGTGGCCGGCTCTACTTAGCTTCCAGTCTCCGACAAGATCGGGCAAGTCAGGGGTATTCAGGCTGCTACAAGATACTTATTGGCATCCTTAAAAACGATGGCAAATTAAGTTGAACTGAAATGGCTTCTTCTTATGATAAGTGTTGTTATTAATTGGGGTGGATCCTACCCCTATCCACCAACCCGCTGAGTAAAGTTTGAAGCCTCCTTCTAATTTAAGTGGCTCTTCTGTGGGAGAAGGGACCACTCAAGTTTGAACAAGGCTTCTTAGGTCAAGGAAGGCACCTTGGGATGCCAGCCTCCGTGTAGGACACAAGGATCCCCCAGAACGACGGCTCATCTCCAGTCCAGACTACAAAGATCAGTTCCCCTGGAGGAAATGGATGCCTTGGAGGATAAGCTCCTACAGAGGTCTTTGTCCTCCCCAGGCTCCATCTCCATCTCCAAATCTCCAGAAGTTTTCCAACCTGGATCTGAGAACCCTACCCCCCCATCCCCCACCAGTGACCAGGAAGACCTGGAAACACTAGCCTTGGAGGTTGTCTGGTTCAACCCGGTTATTATCAGAGCTGAGCTAAGGACATCAGAAGAGCCCGGCTGGATCAGACCAGTGGTCCATCTAGTCCAGCCTTCTGTCTCACACAGTGCCCAACCACCTCCTCTGGATGGCCAACAACAGGGCATAGAGGGCAAGGCTTTCCCCTGATAAGAACATCAGAAGAGCCCTGCTGGATCAGACCAGTGGTCCATCTAGTCCAGCATCCCGCCTCACACAACAGCCAACCATTTCCTCTGGAGGGCCAACTACAGGGCACAGAGGATGAGGCCTTCCCCTGATAAGAGCCTAAGAAGAGGCCTGTTGGATCAGACCAGTGGTCCATCTACTCCAGCCTCCTGTCTCACACAGTGGCCAACCAGTTCCTTTGGAGGGCCAACAACAGGGCAGAGAGGCTAAGGCCTTCCCCTGATAAGAGCCTAAGAAGAGTCCTGCTGGATGAGACCAGTGGTCCATCTAGTCCAGCCTTTTGTCTCACACAGTGGCCATCTGTCTAACACAGTGGCCAACCAGTTCTTCTGGAGCACCAACAACAGGGCATAGAGGACGAGACCTTCCCCTGATGTTGCCTCCTGGCTTTGGGATTCAGAGGATTAGTGTCTCTGAATGTAGAGGTTCCCCTCAGTCACCATGGCTAGTGGCCACTGATAGACATCTCCTCCAAGAATCTATCTAATCCCCTTTTAAAGCTGTTTATTCCCATGGCCATTAATACATCCTCTGGCAGTGAATTCCTAGTTTTAATCACTCTCTGTGTAAAGTAGTATTTCCTTTTGTCCACCCTGAACCGACTGCCCATCAGCTTCATTGGATGCCCTCAAGTTCTAGTATTTTGGGAGAGAGAAAAACATTTCTCTTGGTCAACTCACCTCCCATACATAATTTTATAAGCCTCTATCATGTCCCTGCTTAGTCGTCTCTTTTCTAAACTGAAAAGTCCCAGTCTTTTCAGTCTTTCCTCATGGGGAAAGTGCACCAACCCCCTCATCATCTTGTACTTTTTCCAGCTCTGCCATGTCCTTTTAGAGATACAGGGACCAGAACTGCACCCGGTACTCCAAATGAGGGCATTACAATATTGGCAGTTTCCAGGGCTATTTTGGGGCAGGAACGCACAGGAACGGAGTTCCGGCTGGCTCCCGAGTTGGCCACACCCAGCAGGAACTCATTAGCATAACAGGCCACACCCAACAGCAGACACTCATTAGGATTGGCTACATTAGGGGTGTGTGGCCTAACATGCAAAGGAGTTCCTGCTACAAAAAAAGCCCTGGGTTTTGACAACAAACAAGGTAAACAGAATAAGAAGCAAAAGGTGGGTGTGGCTGGATGAGCACACTTCTGGTAACATGGGGTGTGGCCTAATATGCTAATGAGCCATGCTGTCGGGGTGTGGCTGGATATGCTAATGAGTTTCTGTTGTTGGGTGTGGCCTATTAGGCTAATGAGTTCCTGCTGGGCTTTTTCTACAAAAAAAGCCCTGGCAGTTGCACTCTCAATCCCTTTTCTAATAATCCCTTCAACAGTTTACCTTATTTTGTGTTCTTTTCCCCCCTCAACTATGTTTTTATTATATCCATTTATTAAACAGTTTACAAATTACCATTTGAAGAAACGCCAGTGGAACGTAAACTATTACAATAGTTTAAATTGATCTGAAATATCTTCGGTGTTCATTCTTCTAGCATGCTGTCTCTGGGCAATCAGTTCTGAATCTGCCAAGTTGTGATTGTTGTTGATTTAGAAATAGGGATTTGGCAAATTCAAGTGAAGGCACGGGTGCATAATGGCATGTACTAGCACGGCTTCTGTATAGGACAGAGCAGGGCCTTTTTTGTAGAAAAAGCCTAGCAGGAACTCATTAGCATAATAGGCCACACCCAACAGCAGAAACTCATTAGCATATTAGGCCACACCCCTGACAGCACAGCTCATTGGCATATTAGGCCACACCCCCATATTACCAGAAGCGTAGTCATCCAGCCACACCCACCTTTTGCTTCTTATTCTTATGCTAATGAGTTCCTGATGGGCGTGGCCAATTTGGAAGCCAGCCGGAACTCGGTTCCTGTGTGTTCCTGCCCAAAAATAGCCCTGGGACAGAGGTATTCTGCATTAGACAGAAATGGGGGGGCCTATAAAACTTGGGGGGATCCCATTCCCCCCTCATGGTTGAGCTGGTGCATCCAGACCCAACTGTTCACCTTGAAGTCCAGCCATGGCAGCAATGTCTAGGAGCTGCTCTGAGCCCAGAGTGCCTCCCGGTGATGCACAACGAACGGGCCCCGAGTGGCTCCTGGCATCTGCCAATGCCGTGGCCGAGCTTGGAGTGGCTCCTGACGTGCGCTGCTGCCACGGTGGGGCCCCAAGCAGCTCCAGCATTTGCAGACACTGCAGTCGAGCCTGGAGAAGCTCCTGCCATGTGGCGCTGCCACGGCCAAGCCTGGAGTGGCTCCCAGCATGCTCCACTGTCACAGTAAGTCCCAGAGAGGTACCTAGTGTCCACCTCAGGGCTCCACCACAGCTACCAGTTGCCGCTTCAGAAGAAAAGTGAGTTTTAATTATTATTATTATTTTATTTGGGGGAAAATTTAAACATTTCAGATTTTCCTGCAATCCTGAGCAGTCCCCCGAGTTTGCTGGAAAATCTCGTTAGTGCCCACGTGGCCCCAATCTGTGGATTTAGATATCCAGTGATGGGGGCCACAGGTCACTAACAGTATATAGAGCATCAGAATTAGCATGAGCCATTAATTCTTTGGGTTTTTTCCCCCGTTGTTGTTGTTATGAGATCTTCATCATTCGTAGCTGCTCCCATTCTGTGAAAATATCAGTTGACCAGCGGGATTGTATTAGACTCCAGTTTCTTTTGTAAGTTCTGCTTTTCCTGCCATAAGAAGGAATGGCAGTAGATTGGCATCTTATGAGCAGTTATGGAACTGAGCAGCTGACCTGCCAAATATCTGTTTTTTAAAAAAATCTGCACAGTGAATCAGGGTTCCCTCTAAGCTGAGTTAGTGTGAGCCAGCTCGCAGTTTTTTTAGCCTCCCGCTCACACATTTTTGTCTTCGCTCAGAAAGGGTGGCTCCAAAGCAAACTGATTCAGGCAGTAGCCAAATCGCTCACAACTTTAATGCCAGGAGCTCACAAAGTTGATGTTTTGCTCACAAGACTCCACAGCATAGAGGGAGCATTGCAGCCAATCAAGTCTCCAGTGGTCGATAGGAAGCCTTGCTGAGCAAAAGCCCTCTCTGGCACTGCCCACTTTCTAGAAATGCTTGGCAGGCACCAATCCAATTAGTAAAGGTAAAGGTTTCCCTTGCTCGAAAGCCAGTCAAATCCGACTCATCTCCCTTTCCAAGCTGAAGAGCCAGCGCTGTCCAGAGACGTTTCCGTGGTCATGTGGCCGGCATGACTAGACGCCAAGGCTCACGGAACGCTGTTACCTTCCCACCGAAGAGGTACCTATTTGTCTACTTGCAATTTCGTGCTTTCGAACGGCTAGGTTGGCAGGAGCCGGGACCCAAGACGGGAGCGCACTCCATCATGCGACACTCGGGTCTCGAACTGCTGAACTACCGACCTTCCGGTCTGCAGTTGAGCGTTTTCACCACTTGAGCCACTGCAGCCTGTTCCATAAATACTCTCTAAATGCTTTTTAAATACGCTGCGCTGTAAACGCCACCAAATATTTGGCCACCTGTACAGTATCTCGGTTTCCTGCATCTCTTAGTCACCAAGACATTTTCCCTTCTGGGGGACTTAACAGGCTCCAATGAAAGGTTTTGCCTGGCACCGTGAGGCCCGTGGGCAGTACATTGGGGACCCCCAGCTCTGGGAACTAACACCGGCAACATTACGGAGAGAAATCAGAATGTCGGACCTTCTTCCTGGTAAGCGGAGACCTGGTTTGTCCACCAGGTTTAAGGCGACTGAGAACTAGGCCATGTAAAGCGCAAACAGTTCTATTGTTTAAGATGCCGAAAGAGTAGGCATTGCGTTGAAACTGAGTCCGACTGTATACCACCAACGGGAATCCTGAAATGTAAAGGAATAGATGAATACGTATTAGACTGTAAATGTGTACTCTGGAAGCACCCCGCAATGAGACTGAGACTGTAGTGTTGCTAGTTAACGGCCAAATTCTTTACAGTATCCCCCGCCCCCCGACCCCGGTTCTCCATGTGTTTCCCTGCAACTGCCACTGCTTGCTGAGGAGAAAATGGAAAGAAGGCACATCAAAGAATAATCTGTTCTGCGTTATGCCAATAGTTCAAAAAGACACAGTTGGACTGTCAGCCTTAACCAGGAACATCGGCACGGTGGTATACTTGAAACACGGGCGCTGGGGGGGGGAGAGAAGAAGGCCTCTTTTTTCCTGGATGCCTGCAGCAGTTGGTGATTTATAGATGTTCGTTAAACCATAGGGGACAATCGGGGTCTTTTCCTTGGAAACACCCTCCCCCGAGGGCCCCCACCGTGGTGCTCGTGGGTGCTGCGGCACCTGGCAACGCCTTTCCTGGCCCCCACCAAGTGTTTTTAGGAAGCGGGTGGTGCCAGGTTAGGCTTTTGCCCAGCAAGGCTTCTGATTGGCCACTGGAGATTTGATTGGCTGTTGCCCGTTGTCTAAGACCACTCCAGGCCCCGCCTCTTGGGTCTCACTATTGCACTGTCTGGACTACGGTTCCCAAGTCCGTTTCGCTCCGCGGCGGGGGGCTCCTGGACGGCGTCTTGAGCGCGCGCATGCACGTCAGCCGGAGCGCATAGAGTTTTCCCCTCAGATGGCTGTGGCTCCGCCCCCAGCGTGCCCGGCGTCATCACGTCACCTCCGGCTGACGTGCATGCCGGGGTAGGGTTCCCCCCGGGGCCCGATTCCGCATCGGCGGAAATCAGGCTTCCAAAGCGGGGGGTTATCCGCCCCCCGGGGGGACTTGGCAGCCCTAGTCTGGACTGAGGATGCACCCTAAAAAAACACCCAATTCGCTCCTCAGACCAAAGACTGTCTATCTTTGGTGGGCACGTTTTCAAGGATCCTTGTCCTCAGTCATGGATTTTCACTGGGAAACCTCCAATAAAGGCTCCAAGGAACATGAGGCTCCCCAGGATACGGTCTCAGAATCATTGTCGTGTAATGCTGAATCCAAGTGTAAAGTTCAGGGACAAACAAGATGGAGGATAGCTCTATCAAAGGCCATGGTGAATGAGGCAAATCTCCACATACAGAGGTAGTCAACCTCTGAATTCCAGAGCCAGGAGGCAACATCAGGGGAAGGCCTCAGCCTCTATGCCCTGTTGTTGGCCCTCCAAGGGAACTAGTTGGCCCTTGTGTGGGACAGAATGCTGGACTTGATGGACCTTCACTGGTCTGATCCAGCAGGGCTCTTCTGATGTTCTTACGAATATCCCCATTTCCCCATGTCTAATCAGATCCCATCCCCCACACCTGCTCCTTTTCAAATCTGAAAAAAGCTCGGGGGATCCATTCATGGATCTCCCAGCCTTGCATCCAGTTTGGCCCTCTGTGGAGACTCTTGAGCAGGTCGCCAAGTTTCAGAGAATCCAGTACCAAAGAAGAACTGTGTGACCCACTGAGATCTGAATTATAAATACACTATGTGCTTCAGAAGTGCAAGATACAAAGAGGCCCACCTTTTTAGGCCTTCTTTAACCACCATGGTCCCCCAGCCAGTTACAAATATGCCTTCCCGAATCCCATAGTGCTGACAAGAGGCCCACCTGAACTTTCTGAAAAAACTTACTGGGCACCAGGAAAGGTATTGGTGGGCCCCACCAGTGTTCCCTCTAAGCTGAGTTAGTGTGAGCTAGCTCACAATTTTTTTAGCCTCCGGCTCACACATTTTCGCCTTAGCTCAGGAAGGATGGCTCCCGAGAAAACTAATTTATGCAGCAGCCAAGTCGGTCTCTCACAACTTTTAATGACAGCAGCCAGGGCTCTTTTTGTAGAAAAAGCCCAGCAGGAACTCTAGGGCTGCCAAACCCCCCCGGTAGGGCGGAATTCCCCCCGCCCCGGAGGCCCGTTACCTGACGCCGGGGAATCGGAGCCTGGGGGGAACTCCGCCCCGGCGTGCACGTCACTCTTTGTTTTCCCCTCAAATGGCGTGGCCATTTGTCACCAGTGCGTGACATCACTTCTGGTGACGCTCAGGCGGCGTGCGCGCGCTTTGCACACGCACGCACGCATCCGCGAAAGGGTCCCGGGCCAGCTGGACGCTCCCCCGCCGGTAACTTTTGCAGACTTGGCAACCCTAAGGAACTCATTAGCATAATAGGCCACACCCAACAGCAGGAACTCAGTAGCATATTAGGCCACACTCCTGACAGCACAGCTTATTAGCATATTAGGCCACACCCCCACGTTACCAGAAGTGTGGTCATCCAACCACGCCGACCTTTTGCTTCTTATTCTGTTTACCTTGTTTGTTGTCAAAACCCAGGGC
>NW_015173210.1:212725-241909 GCF_001447785.1 Gekko japonicus | reverse complement strand
ACTCCTTTGCATGTTAGGCCACACACCCCTAATGTAGCCAATCCTAATGAGTTCCTGCTGTTGGGTGTGGCCTATTATGCTAATGAGTTCCTGCTGGGCGTGGCCGACTTGGGAGCCAGCCGGAACTCCGTTCCTGTGCTTTCCTGCCCCAAAATAGCCCTGCTAGCAGCTCACAAAGTGGAATTTTTGCTCTCAAGGCTCCATGGCTTAGAGGGAGCATTGGGCCCCAGGGCTCTCAGGGGCACCATGTTGTGGACCCCTGTAAGGAAGGAGAACACCAGGACACAGCTGTCCTGTGCAGATGCTTGATCTCCAGAAAGTTATGGCCTCTTGAAGCGGAACTGCATTCCTTTCGTGTGAGCCGGTGGTGTGAAGTTGGGGGGGTCTTAGTTCACCTTTAGCTGCAGCCAAGCAAATAATATGTACTGAGCACTCTATCATGTACCATTATAATTAGCTCTGTCAGGTCTTAGCCCTGCAACCCTCATGCAGATAATATGATAATATGTCTTCATAACCAAGTGACCTTACATGCACAATATTTCTCCCCTTATGAAGATTGCATGTCAATAAAGTAATTGAGTCTCAGAGGCTGGAGCGAGTGAAGATTTAGATGATTGGACTTTCAGGGCAGTGATGTATGACCGTTATTATTCCACTTGTCAGGGCGGCTGCATACCAGCCAGGATGGCCAGGAGATGGCAAGGATGAAGGGCTGCCGTTTCATTTAAAAAAAATATATTGCTGTTAATCACCACTCCATTCTTTTCAAAGTCACTGAGAAAAGGAACTCCTTTCCGTTTTTTCGCCCTGGAAGGGAATTCGGGCTTTTCAAAGCTGGGCCAGGTTTAGTGAACCTGGAAGAGGGTCAACCGTCTCTCCCCACCCACCCCGTTCTGAACCAGTTTGTCAGGTTTAAAGAAGCAAAACAAAACAGAACTCTGGGGTCAGCGAAGCAAGGAGAGATGGCCTGCACCTAGACAGCCCGCTAGGAGAGAGAGCTTTGCCGAAGGGTGAGCAGTGGGGTGTGGGAGAAGAAGAGGGTTAGCCGTTTGGGGCCAAGATCCGGCCCAGTTAGAGGTTAATGTCCCGAGAGTGAGGCCGCGGTGGAGCAGGCAAGGCATCATGCCAGAAGAGGGGTTACCAACTGGGTGCCTCTGGGTGCCATGACCAGTGTTCCCTCTAAGCTGGGTTAGTGTGAGCCAGCTCACCGTTTTTTAGCCTCCGGCTCACACACTGTTGTCTTAGCTCCGGAAGGAGGGCTCCAGAGCAAACTGATTTACGCAGTAGCCAAATCACCGGCTCACAGCTTTTAATGCCAGTAGCTCACAAAGTAGAATTTCTGCTCACAGGACTCCATAGCTTAGAGGGAACATTGCCCATGACGCCCGCTGACACCTTTTCTGGAACCCGCTAGTGCTTGTGGGTGCTGTGGCACCTGGCGGCACCTTTCCTGACACCCACCAGGTGTTTTTAGGAAGTGGGTGGGGCCAGCTAGTGCTTTTGAAGAAGAAGAAGAAGAAGAAGAAGAAGAGATTGGATTTATACCCCGCCCTTCACTCGGAGTCTCAGAGTGGCATACAAACTCCTTTCCCTTCCCCTCCCTACAACAGGCACCCTGTGAGGTGGGTGGGGCTGAGAGAACTCTGACACAAACCTTCAAGGAAAGCTGTGCCAGAGCTTGTGACTGACCCAAGGTCACACCAGCAGGTGCAAGTGGCGGAGTGGGGAATCAAACCCGGTCCTCCCAGATTAGAGTGCACTTAACCGAATTGGCTCTCAGTGCCCAGCAAGGCTTCTGATTGAATGCTGGAGATTAGATAAGCTGTGTAGATTTTTTTAAAAAAAAGTTGCTTTGGCAGCAGCTGTCACCACAGCCCAAGGATCCACACTGTCTCCCTCAAGTTACACCATGTCTCAAGCAGTGCTCCCTCTAAGCTGTGGAGTCTTGTGAGCAAAAATTCCACTTTCTGAGCTACTGGCCTGAAAGCCAGCAATTTGGCTGCTGCATAAATCAGTTTGCCCTGGAGCCCTCCTTCCTGAGCGGAGACAAAAATGTACAAGCCGGAGGCTAAAAAACTGTGAGCTTGCTCACACTAACTCAGCTTAGAGGGAACCCTAATCTCAAGTTAAGTTTGTGTCCGGCTCTGCCTCTTGCGGGAGGCATTTTATTGCTGCACCCACCACGCGGTGTCAGAATTCCAGATGCGCCCGCAGGCGCAAAACAGTTGGGGGACCCCTGTACTAGAACTGGTGGTCGTCCAACAAAATTGGTGGGCAGCAGTTTTAAGGCCGGCCTAAAAGAAAAGACATTGAGCGCTGTGTTATGACCTCATGGAATTTACTGCCACAGGATGCGTGGATGGATCCTAGCTTAGCCAGCCGTACAAAGGGACTAGAGACATTCAGGAAAAAATAATTAATCATGATGTTAAATGTTTACAGGTTCGTAGCCAGGATTTTGTGGCTTGTGGGGCAATTTTTCCCCCCCGGTGGGGCTAAAGTTCTCAGTGCAGAAAGAGAAGCCATTTAGCCAACAGAAAGCTGTTACCAGGATAGAGTTCTAAACTGCAAGCTGTCAACCGCTTTAGATGACGGTTCTCAGCTGCTGCAAGTTAATCACTTCTGCCAGCCTACGCAACAATTCTGAGAACAAGTGGGCAAGTCGGGGTGATGACTTCTCTAGTCAAGAAAGCTAACACTTTGGCAGAAAAACTCTCCTAGAGGAGACCAGTTCCTTGACACAGAGTTAGAAGGGATCCTAGAGGTCACCTACTCCAACCCCCTTGCTCAGTGTGGGAATTAGTCAACGACAGTCAACTACAGCACCCCGCTCTGCTTAAAGAGGCGAACACCTTTTAACAAATGTTTTAATATGGTTGGAAAAAAACATTTACAGGAGAGATTCCTGTGGGGCTGTGCCTTTAAGAAAGGGGGTTGAGTCCCCTAAGAGAAGAAGAAGAGATTGGATTTATACCCCGCCCTTCACTACCCGAAGGAGTCTCAGAGCGGCTTACAAACTCCTTTCCCTCCCCCTCCCCACAACAGACACCCTGTGAGGTAGGTGGGGCTGAGAGAACTCTTGACAGAAACTGTTCTTTTTCAAGAACAGCTGTGCCAGAGTTATGGCTTGCCCAAGGTCATCCAGCCAGGTGCAAGTGGAGGAGGGGGGAATCAAACCCAGTTCTCCCATATTAGAGTCCGCGCACTTAACCACGACACCAAACTGGCTAAAGCTCCACCGTAGCTACGGGCCTGCTAGTGCATGAAGAATACCTTGCTCTGACCCCAGTACGGACTTGTAAAACATACTTTGCACGCTTGCTTTACCTCAGTTATCGAGTCTCATCAGCCATTAAACGACAGTTCTGTTCAATTTCTGAAAAGTCATCCATGGATTCCATGGTAATGGGCTTCAAGAACAGGGCAGGCCCTCTTATCTCATAAAAGCACAAGCAGATCAGTGTCTTTACATGATCAGGCATGAAGGAACATCCTGAACCTTTCGTTGGAGGACAACTAGATTTGCGTCCACTAGTAGCCCCTTAGAGACCAACGAGATTTTTCGAGGGGATAAGCCTTCGAGAGCCAGAGCTCCCTCCGCCAGATACCCGCTTTGGCCCCGGAAAGCTCCTCCCCTGGAAATCGTGTTGGTCTCTTGAGGTGCTCCTGGACTCGAGTCTGGCTGTTCTCCTGCAGACCAACATGGCTGAAACCATCAATAGAGGATAGCAGCCTTTAAGGGAAAGAACAAACGCCCTCTTTGCTTTCCAGTGAGGGCTGTATAACCCCCTGCAAAATAAATGAAAACAGCAGGCAAAGTATATGGTGGGGGGGGGCCCTCTGGCATTGATCCTTGAGGCAAGTTACAGGTACACAAAGGGCTTTTCCGCATTCCCATTTTTTTCACTTCTGTATTGCTGCTGCTTCTGGGTGTGTCCCCCCCCCCATTCTGGACGTTTTGCTTCCTCTAGTGGTCGTTTCGAGATTACACCACTTTATGTCTGGCATATCTCCCTGCAGATTTAAACTGCAGGTTTTTTATTTTGTAATAGTGAACCCACCACTAAAAGGTAATGGTAAAGGTTCCCTTGCTTGAAAGCCAGTCGAATCCGACTCTAGGGTTGCGGTGCTCATCTCCGTTTCAAAGCCGAAGAGCCAGCGCTGTCCGAAGACGTTTCCGTGGTCATGTGGCCAGCATGACTAAACACCAAGGCGCACGGAACGCTGTTCCCTTCCCACCGAAGTGGTACCTATTTATCTACTTGCAATGTCTTGCTTTCAAACTGCTAGGTTGGCAGGAGCTGGAACTAGAGACGGGAGCACCCGGTTCTTGAACTGCTGAACTACCGACCTTCCACAGCCTGCAGTTCAGCGTCTTAACCACTTGAGCCACCGCAGCTCCAACCTACCACTAGAGCGATATAATAAAGTGGTGTAATATTGCATCAACCACTAGAGGGAGCAAAACATGTGGTGAAATATTGTGTATAAAGTGGTGTAATATTGAACTGACCACGTAAAGAAAATGAGAATTATAAAGTGGTGTAATATTGAACTGACCACTAGCGGGAGCAAAACATCTGGAACAGACACCCTCCTCCCCTTGAAGAAATAGAAACTTGCAAGTAAAGAAAATGAGAAGGCGGAAAAGCCCCAAAGCATCCTACAAAATGTAAAATGTGGGTGTTTGCGAATGCCTGTTGCATATTGAGGAGGCAGAATTAGTTGAGCCCCCTGCTCTGTACCTTGTGTGAATAGTCTGGATGAAATGCATCGAGAGGAGATGAACCTGGGCTGAGTCCTGGCTGCAGTTAATAAATTAATAGTTCTAAGGAACTCTAAGCAGAGGTGTGTTTTGACTGAGTTGATTTAAATCTGTATGTAAGTTTTAGCCTCAGGTGCCTTAAAATACCATTTTGCCTACATTTGTTAACCTGTTACAATAAACAAGTAAAGGTGAAGGTTCCCTTGCTCGAAAGCCAGTCAAATCTGACTCTAGGGTTGCGGTGCTCATCTCCGTTTCAAAGCCGAAGAGCCAGCGCTGTCCGAAGACACTTCCATGGTCATGTGGCCGGCATGACTAAACACCAAGGCGCACGGAACGCTGTTACCTTCCCACCGAAGCGGTGCCTATTTATCTACTTGCAATTTCTTGCTTTCGAACTGCTAGGTGGGCAGGAGCTGGAACTAGAGATGGGAGCTCACTCCGTCATGCGGCACACCCGGGTCTTGAACTGCTGAACTACCGACCTTCCAGAGCTTGCAGTTCAGCGTCTTAACCACTTGAGCCACCGCAGCTCCTACAATAAATAATAATAATAAATAATAATACAATAAACAAGTACGTGGTACCAAAAATCAAATCAGGCTGTAGTGATCCAAGCTATATTTTTTGTATTATTTGGATTTGTAGCCGCATTCAATACATTCTTCGTATTTCCCCATTTAGCCCCTCTCAACTTGGGCATTTTTCTGTAAATTTTGTCTTACAGTATCATAAAGCATAGAAACATGCACTGTTGACAAAAAATTCATGTTGCATCTTTAATTATGTTGGGAATGCAGTCGATTTCTTCCTGTGTGATTTTTTGTTTCTGCTTTTGTTGCATAATGTATTAAAATGCTTTGCAATGTATTTTAAAGAGAATTATTTATAATGGCATTTAGTTAATCATTTCTTGGCTGCGTTTAGGCCTCCCCCCCCCTTGCAAGTTCAGAGTATCTCCTGAAGTATTGTTCTACATGCAGTGCAATGTTCCCTCTAAGCTGTGGAGTCTTGTGAGCAAAAATCCTACTTTGTGAGCGACTGGCATTAAAGTTGTGAGCGAGCGATTTAGCTACTGCATAAATTAGTTTGCTCTGAAGCTATCCTTCCTGAGCTAGGACAAAAATGTGTGAGCCGGAGGCTAACAAACTGTGAGCAGGGCTCCTAAATCTCGCCAAATCGCAGCGGGGGATCCGCATGTCTTTGCAGAATCCGTGCCGCGGGAACGGCGAGATGCATTGCACCGCCGTCGCCAGGACATGACGCTACGCGTCGCTCTGGCAATGGGGCTGTTTGGAGCCCCGTTGCCAGAGCGATGCATAGCGTCATGTCCTGGCGACGGCGGGTGCAACACGTCTTGCTGTCCCTACGGCACGGATTCTGCAAAGACACACGATCCCCCGCCGCGACTTGGCAACTCTAACTGTGAGCTAGCTCACAGTAACTCAGCTTAGAGGGAACACTGATTCAGTTCTGTGTGGAGGGAATATTTAAAATAAAAAGGAAGTTTGCCTTCTTATGTAAAAGAGCTTATGGTTCCTTTAAGGAGCAGAACATCTTAATTGGAAGTACATCACAGGCCTACAAAGTCTTTAAATCTTCATGGTTAAATAACTGACTGCACGATAACAGCCTTGAAACAGAAAAGAGCTGTCATGCCATTCTTGAGCATATCCATTAAGGTGATGATTTATTAGATAAAATTAGCAGCAGGGTCCTTTCAGGACTGGCTTGTGATACCAGTGGCTTCGTTGTCACAAACAATGGGGAAAGTGTGAGATGGAGATGGCACTGCATTCCGGGGACAGGACTGACAACCCCCAGATCTCCGACGGTCGTGCTGAAGAACAGATCTTGGTATGGAGGGCCACGGACGGTTGCTGTGTTTGAAGCTACCAGCCTTCAAGGTGAGGCCTGGAGATCTCCCACAGTTCTGTCTGATCTTGTAGGGCTGTCAGGTTGGGAAGTACCTGAAGATTTGGGGGATGAAGTCTGGAAAGAACAGGATTCGGAAGGGGAGGGACCTCAACAGGGTATAATACCATAGAGTCCACCTTCCCATCCTCCCACTCGTTCAGCAGCCAGTCTAGGTATTTATCAAAAACATGGAGTGGTGCCTCATTACTTCACCATCTTAGATTTCCCCATTTCAATATCGTGCCTTTACTCTGGCCTGCCTGAATACCTTTCCATCAAAAGTTCTTTATGGCAGATTTAGGCAAATACCCTTTCAAAAAAAGACTGTGCCCATGTGAATTGGGAACTCTTGATTCCTAATCCCATATTATTTTGAAGTGCCCACTACTTGTTTCCCAGCGCAGCCTATTTTTATCTCACTATTTTCCAAATAACGATCTTACAGGTGAGAAAAGGCTACGTCAGCTTTTAAAAGATGCAAATCCCAAAGCCACCATATGTGTCGCAAAGGTTTTTTTAAAATAATATTTCTTTATTAAGTATATACAGATAGACAAACAAAAACTAAACATAAAAAACATGGGGTATTCGTTTCACATCTTGTCCAAGAATTTTGCCTTGTCAATACTGTTCATTAAGTAATCTTATCTTTTTTGCAGGATAGAGAGATTTTAATCATATCTTTTCTCGGGTTTTAATTAGTTGACATTTTCAAGTTATCATCGTTTCCAGTCCAACTATAGAACTTGGCCCAGATATTTTCATAGATTTCTTCTGCTCAGTCCTTTAAACGTAATGAAAGTTTATCAATTTCTGCTACTTGAAGTATTTTGTTAATAATATTTTTCTTGGATGGCAATTCTGTTGTCTTCCAAAACTTAGCATATAATGTTCTGGCAGCAGTTACCACATGCACTATAAAATATAAATCATTCTTTTTATAGGATTATGCATGGGAAAGAGCAGGTAGAGAAAGAGGTACTTTTCTCCCTTTCTCACAATACAAGAACTCGTTGGCACTCCATGAAATTGCTGAGCAGTCGGGTTAGAACGGATAAAAGGAAGTACTTCTTCACCCAAAGAGTGATTAAGACTTGGAATTCACTGCCACAGGAAGTGGTGGCAGCTACAAGCATGGACGGCTTCAAGAGGGAATTAGATAAGCATATGGAGCAGAGGTCCATCAGTGGCTATTAGCCACAAGGTATAGATAGGGACTCTGGGGCAAGTGATGCTCTGTCATCTTGGTGCTTGGGGGGGTCAACAGTGGGAGGGCTTCTAATGTCCTGGCCCCACTGGTGGACCTCCTGATGGCACCTGGTATTTCTGGCCACTGGGTGACACAGCGTGTTGGACTGGATGGGCCTTTGGCCTGATCCAACATTGGCATCTCTTATGTTCTTATGATGTATTCGGTCTGTCCTTTGATATCAGTAGGGAAGATCGATCCCTTCCAGAGTGTGACACCTTCCTTTTCGTTAACCATGCCGGTGGGTGCCCTCTGCCTAGAGAGTGAAATGAGGCCGTTTTGCTCCCTCCTCCTCTTATTTCCACCCCTTTCCGCCGTTTCCTGCCGCCGTGTCGTGTCCAGTCACCGTGTATCGGCAGATGCAGGACCCCTGAAGTACTTGGCGGGGAGATCTCCGGCTGCAATGAAATGAATATAATAGTGGGGACCAGAAAAACAGCACAGGCCACATCACGGACGGAAGCAGCTAATAAGTATTGTTAGCGGTTTCTGCGAGGCCGAAGTTCGAGGTCCGTCCCGTGGACAGGCAGGGGTACTGTGCTTTGTCTCGGGGTCTGGTTAAAGGCAGGCTGGGAAGATTAGTACTGATGCCTGTCACTTTTGGCCTGTCCAGCTGTTTATTATATATGGTTATCCAGTAATCAGCCCTGCTTTGAAGGAGTGACTTGGGGGAAGGCAGGGGGAAAAATACAATTTCCTAGAGATCTCTGTCCGTTATCTCTAGCTGGATCCAACGTGTTTCCCTGACATTTAGAGTTTTAGTGTGTTCCCCCCCTCCCAACGTATATTTGGCAAATTTACCCACCCAAAAGTTATGCACAATTTTCTCCTTCTCATCCAGATACTTCTATTGTTGCATGGGGTTTAGTTCATTATGGGTTTCAGCTCTGATAGTGCTGCATTTTTGGTCTTTTTCTTTACTGTGCATCATCTCTCGAAAGACTTCCTTGTTGTGATATAATTTTTTCCCCTTCGAGTTGCAGTTTGTAGAAGAAATAAGGCCCACCAGTTGACAGGGATGCGTTTAGATATTCCTAGTTAAAACATTCTGGCCCCGGTCACACTGGCCAGATATCGCGGGGGGGGGGAGGCATGGCTAATTGCCCCGGCGCAGTTTGATGTGCGATTACGCGATCAGAAGTGCCGGCAGCACACCACGGGTCCTTCCCTTGGCGCCAGTGGGTAAACGAGGGACCGGAGGGGAATGCCGCGCTCCGGCACGATCACACCACGGGCGTCTGGAGGCAGCCCATGGCAAACGTTTACTAGTACCTTGGAGGTACTAGTTTTTTAATGCGCATTGTCGGCGGTAAGCCACGGGTGCGCTCCACTTCCCATATGTTGGGGTGTGATCGCGGCCGGACAATCCGCCCACCATCCGTGCCTCTCCCGTGGCAACTTTGCCATGTGACCGGGGCCTTTGTATGTTTTCATTATTTTATGGCATGGATAGCCCACCCTTTTGTCTGAGAAGCTCAGGACAGCATATACCGGGGATTCCTGTTTCTTCAGCCCTTGGAGGTAAGTTGGACTGAGAAGTGCTCAGCAAAACTGGGGGAAGGGCCTTTGGGCTGGAGGAAGCCTTCACTCTTGGCTGAGCAGAGGTGGGTAGGATGCAGCTAGTGGATGACTGGCCTGAGGTCACACCCTGTTCTTTGTGGGTCTTCAAGGGATTCCAAGCCAAGTCTTGAGGAAGGGCTGTGGCTCAGTGGTAAAGCCTCTGTTTGGCATGCAGAAGGTCCCAGGCTCAATCCCTGACCATCTCCAGTTCAAAGGATGAGGTGCTATGTGACGTGAAAGAGCTTTGCCTGAAACCTTGGAGAGCTGCTGCCAATACGAGATGGCAATGCTGACTTTAAGGGGTGAAGGGTCTGATGCAGTAGGGATGGGCTGTGGCTCAGTGGTAGGGCACCTCCTTGGCATGCCAAAGGCCCCAGGTTCAATCCTTGTCATCTCCAGCGAAAAGAACCAGGCAGGAAGTGATGTGAAAGTCCTCTGCCTGAGACCCTGGAGAGCTGCTGCCAGTCTGAGTTGGCAATACTGACTCTGATGGACCAAGGCGGCCTTATGTGTGTCTTCTCAACCCAAGCTCAACATTCTGTTCCCTGGCCCTTAATTATTTTTTTTTTAAAAAAAATCCTAACCTGCTCTGTCAGCCTAAGAAGTAGGCTTCCCAATTCCCCCCGGGGGGCCGGGGAAACCCCCACCCCAGAGGCCCGTTCCCCGCCGCCGCCGGATCGGG
Source organism: Gekko japonicus (assembly GCF_001447785.1). Taxonomy (NCBI): domain Eukaryota; kingdom Metazoa; phylum Chordata; class Lepidosauria; order Squamata; family Gekkonidae; genus Gekko; species Gekko japonicus. The sequence continues at coordinate 231,733 of NW_015173210.1, read as the reverse complement.
CCCTGGGGGGACCCCCACCCCGACGTGCGCGTCACCCGGAAGTGACGCAACCATGCCGGGCACGCTGGGGGTGCACCTAAGGATCTCAGTCTCTGGACTCCACAAGATGGTAAATACTATGTCAGTTAGACTGGCCTTGCACCGCAGGTGTTAATTGTGGGCATTGATGGTAGTGGTGGCGGCTCCTAATTAAAATTCTGGTGGAAGAGCTCCATCTTACAGGCCCTGAGGGACTGCACAAGATCCCGCAGAGCCCTGATCTCCTCCGGGAGCCCATTCCACCAGTGAGGAGTCGCCACTGAAAAGGCCCTGGCCCTGGCGCAGCAAGCCTGGCATCCCTGGGGCCTGGAATAACCAGTCGATGTTGTGACCCCGACCGTAGTACTCTCTAGGGCAATGTTCCCTCTAAGCTGTGGAGTGTTGTGAGCAAAAAATCTACTTTGTGAGCTACTGGCATTAAAGCTGTGAGCGAGCGATTTGGCTGCTGCATGAATCGTTTTGCTCTGGAGCCCTCCTTCCTGAGCGAAGGCAACAATGTGTGAGCTGGAGGCTAAAAAACTGTGAGCTAGCTCACACTAACTCAGCTTAGAGAGAACACTGCTTTGTGGTATATAAGGGGAAAGGTGGTCCCTCAGGTAAGTTGGACCCTGGCCATGTAGGGCTTTAAAGGTGAGCACCAGCACCTTGAAGCGAATTTGGTACGCTATTGGCAGACAGTACAGTGCCTTCAGCACAGGTCGAATGTGCTCCCGTCTAGGGAGACACATCAACAGCCTGGCCACGGCATTCTGCACTAGCTGCAGCCTCTGGGTTTGTAACAGGGGCAGCCCCATGTAGAGAGCGTTACAGTAGTCTAGCCTCGAGGTCACCGTTGCATGGATCACTGTAGCCAGGTCGTCCTGGTCGAGGAAAGGGGCCAACTACCATACCAGCCGAAGATGGTAAAAGGCCAACTTGGCAGTGGCCGCTACCTGGGCCTCCATTGTTAAGGAGGGATCCAGGAGCACTCCCAAATTCCTAACCACCGGCGCAGGCACCAATGGTGCCCCGTCGAAGGTCGGAAGCGGGAACCCCAACCCCCGACCGCTCTGACTCAGGCACAGGACCTCCATCTTCGCCGGATTTAGCTTCAGCCGGCTCAACCTGAACCAACCAGCCACGGCATGCAGGGCCCGGTCCAGATCTTCCGGTCTGGAGTCCGACTGGCCACCCAACATCAGAATAGAGCTGGGTGTCATCAGCATACTGGTGACAACCCAGCCCATACCCTTGGGCAATCTGGGCAAGGGGGCGCATATAGATGTTAAATAACATCGGGGACAGAACTACCCCTTGCAGCACACCACACTCAAACGGGTGCCTCTGGGACTGCTGCTCCCCAAGCACCACCCTTTGTCCCAGACCTTGGAGAAAGGAAACGAGCCACGGCAAGGGACTCCCCGCGTCTCCGAAGGTCATCAGTAAGGGCGACCAGTGCTGTCTCCATCCCATGGCCTGGGCAGAAGCCGGACTGGAAGGGATCTAGCATGGAAGTGTCATCCAGATAGCTCTGCAACTGTATCGCCACCGCCCTCTCTATTAATTTGCCCAAATAGGGCAGATTGGAAACTGGCCGATAGTTTGCCAATTCTGCTGGGTCCAAAGGTGGTTTTTTCAGGAGAGGGCGGACCATCGCCTCCTTGAGTGCCCTTGGGAACCGTCCCTTGCTGAGGGACCTGTTGATAATCTCCCTTAGGGCACCTCAAAACCCCTCGCGGCCAGCTTTAATCAGCCAAGAAGGGCACGGATCAAGGGTGCATGTGGTTGGGTGTACAGTCATGAGCAGTCTGTCGACTTCCTCCAGGCTGAGCGGGCTGAAGGAATCCAAAGCCGGCATCGGAGACGTGCAAGGGGCCTCAAGTTCACTCGCTGTATCAACTGTGGCGAGGAGGTCGCGCCGGGGCGCCAAGACTTTATCCACGAAATAGCTCACAAAGGCCTCACAGCCAATGTCCAATTCCCTAGCATTTGGTCTGCTCTGTGGCAGGGCCGTTATAGTCAGAATTGTTCTAAATAATTGGGCCAGGCGTGAGCTAGCGGATGCAATCGTAGCCACATAAAACTCCTTTTTTTTGCGTCTTTGACTGCCATCTCATAGGATCTCATATGCGACATTGCCTATAGGATGTTCTTGTTGCTTCGTCATGAGCACGACACCACTCTCTCTCTAACCGTCTAAGCTCTCGTTTCATAAGCCGCAACTCCTGGGTAAACCAGGGGGCAAGCCTAGAGCGAGGGCACAGAGGGTGCCGGGGAGCGATCTCGTCGATGGCTGCGGAGAGTCCTCCACAAGTACATCTAACGAGCCACTAGGGGGGGCTCATATCACCTCTCAGTCATCTCAGGCTAAACATACCTGGTATGAGCACCTGGTATGTCCCTGTCAAAGCTTGAGCAAGCCTACAATACCGAATACCGTCCCGTCCTTGTATTAATGTAACAGGATGCCAAACTATTTGTCTCTTCTTCATTAGCTTAACTGCCGTTCTCCACTTCCCTTCTGCCTATTGCTCTTCCCATCAACTGACAGACTGCCTTGAATTTTAGTCTTTAATTTAACGTAATTAGTTTGTAACTGAAAATAAAAGTGATTGGTGGCTTACTAACATGTTCCTCAGAACCATCTGTTTCTCTCCTGCACCTTTTTAGTGCTTGGAAGGGTAATCGTTTTGTTGTTGTTGTTGTTGTTTTTAATTTAGACCAACAAAGGTCAGATTTAATTTGGACTTACTTTTGAGTCTGTCACTGTTAACACAACTCAGGCTGTCTCTGAGACAAAATGTCTGGTGTACGTTAATTGCATCCGTTATGTCATTCAAACCCAAGTGTGCATTTTTCTTTGCAAAACAATAACGTTCGTGAAAAGTACTAGATTCGCCGCATGGAGGACTCGGACAATGACATGCGTTTGCACACGTTTACTGTACTTAACACTGGAACTGCAAAACGGCCCTGCAAGGCCAACTATATACACAACCACCCAGCACACCCACAGTCCCATTGGAGGGTTTGAATTTCCCGCCAAAGTTCCTATTGGTTCGTGGTGGGGGAACTAGGATCCTAAGTTCCTGTTGTCTGGAGAAACCAAGCTCTTGCCTGTAGCTGCGGACCCTTGGTGGCGGTCCACGTACATAACAGTTCGCAGGGCTCTTTTTGTAGAAAAAGCCCAGCAGGAACTCATTAGCATAATAGGCCACACCCAACAGCAGAAACTCATTAGCATATTAGACCACACCCCTGACAGCACAGCTCATTAGCACATTAGGCCACACCCCCATGTTCCCAGAAGTGTCGACATCCAGCCACACCCACCTTTTGCTTGTTATTCCGTTTACCTTGTTTGTTGCCAAAACCCAGGGCTTTTTTTTGTAGCAGGAACTCCGTTGCATGTTAGGCCACACACCCCTAATGTAGCCAATCCTAATGAGTTTCTGCTGCTGGGTGTGGCCTATTATGCTAATGAGTTCCTGCTGGGCGTGGCCAACTCGGGAGCCAGCTGGAACTCTGTTCCTGTGCGTTCCTGCCCCAAAAATAGCCCTGACACTTCGGTTGCAAAAATACCTGAGTCATTCGGTGGAGGAAAGCAGGTGAAAATATAGGGGGCGTGTGTTATAACCTGAGATTAAATGATTACTGGACTGTGAATAATTATATTGCCGGTGGTACAGTGCTTGGAGCGTCAGACGTGGGACTTGTTTCTCTAAGGAAGTGGCCCGCCTTTCAAAGTACATCAAGGTGTCCTCTCTCTCACCATGAGGGCCAATCTTCAACCTACAAAGCCAGGATCTAAAAGTCAGCATGAGGGGGTCACTTTAAGGATTTTTCTGTTCCCATAATGTTTCTCTGGATTCTGCCGTTGGTCAGAAGGAAGGCTGACATACAGTGGTGGAAAGTGCCGTTCAGTCACAGGTGACTTATGGTGACCTCTCGTGGAATTTTCAAGACAAGAGATGTTCAGAGGTGGTTTGCACGCAGAAAGTCCCAGGTTCAGTCCTTGGCATGATTTTGTAGCACACCAACTGTTTATTGAAGACTGGAACTACGTTTATGAACTGAGGGATGCACAGCAAGAAGTGTTACAATATGTTTTGCAGCCTTATAATAAGTTTAGTGGTAATGTATGACATCAGTTCCTTCTTTCTCTTGAATATCTTGGTCTTGCTATGTATATATATAGGGTTGCCATCCCACCCGATGGGGATGGGACTTTCCCACTTTTGGAGCCCCCAATCCACCGCCACCAAGCTGGCTGGTGGGGGGAGCCCCGCCCCTGAGCAGCTCCATCCGTACTGAGGTGCCCAATGCGATGGCATCACCCGGAGGTGACATCATTGTGCAGGGAACGTTGCAGGGGGGATACTCTAGTGTTTGAGAAAAAACTCTATGGTTACCGTAGAGTTTTTTTTTCTCAAATGCTAGAGCGTCCCCCCACAACATGTCCTGCACGATGATATCCCCTCCGTGTGCATGTGTTATGCGCGATCAAGACACTTCGAACTTATGGTGACATTATGAGTTAATGGCCTCCAAATGCCCTATCATTAACTGCCTTAGATTTGGATATAGGTGAATGCATATTTATTTATTTATTTTTAAATTTATATCCCGCTCTCCCCGAAGGCTCAGGGCGGCTCACAAAGGGCATAAATGCCGAAGTTAAAACAATAAAACGACTCAAAACAGTATAAAACACGATAACTACAATTCACTAAAAATTCCTTCCACGGTGCTCCAAGGATATTTAACTATAGATTCAAGATGGGGTTCCAAGATAACGTATGCTAAGCAACAACAGTGATGATAATAATATACAGTAACACCAATATACGTCCCTACAGCGCTGTCATATGCCAGGAACGTCTCTCACCCCCAGTATTGTCCACTCCAGTGATGGTCAATTGGCGGAATTAAGAAGGAGGGGGGGGTGCAGATGGAATAATGATGGTGGATGATGGTGGCGGTGGCTCCTACTCGAAAGGGATATTGACCCTGACCTGAATGGCCAAGGCTATCCCAATCTTGCCAGATCTTAGCCCAATCTTGTGGACAACATCGGGGTTAAGGATGGCCCGGGAAGATCTGCCGCAATTTTGCGCGATTGATATTATCGGACTTATTTGCTTGGGATCAGCTATAGGACAACATCATCCCCAGAGAACTGTCTTTACCATCATTGTATATATTCGGGGACCATCCTGCTTTCAATTGAGTATCATTGTTGTTGGTGATTCATTGTTATTCATGGGGTTTTTTTGCTTTTATCCTGTTTTATATGGGCTTTGCCCTTTGTAAGCCGCCCTGAGCCCGTTTTGCGGGGAGGACGGGGTAAAAAAATCCCAATAAATAATTAATAAATAAATAAATCTTGGAAGCCATGCAGGGTTGGCCCTGGTGAATACTTGAATCAGAGACCACCAAGGAAGTCCAGGGTCGCTACACAGAGGCAGGCAACGGCGATCCGCCACTGAACGTCTCCTGCCAGTTTGGTGTAGTGGTTAAGTGCGCGGCCTCTAATCTGGGAGAACCGGGTTCGATTCCCCACTCCTCCACTTGCGGCTGCTGGATGACCTTGGGCAAGCTGTAGCTCTGACAAGAGCTGTTCTTGAAAAACAGCCCCACCGACCTCACAGGGTGCCTGTTGTAGGGAGGGGAAGGGAAAGGAGTTTGTAAGCCGCTCTGAGACACCTTTGGGTAGTGAAGGGCGGGGTATAAATCCAATCTCTTCTCTCTTCTCTTCTTCTGCCTTGAAAACCCCATGAGGGGTCACTATAGGTCAGCTGTGACTGAATGGCACTTCCCACCATTGCATGTTGTCCTTTCTTCTGACCAGCACAGAATCCAGAGAAACGTTATGGGAGCAGAAACACCTGAAGTGGCCCCCTCATGCTGACTTTTAAGCTTCAGGCTACCGATTTCAAGACTGAAAGAAAAGGTGCCACCACAGATATGGTCACAGTCAATTCTCAGACGAGGCACTTTTGGGGAATGGGGAAAAGGAGGTCGACACGCCCCGTCAGAGCAGAACAGAACGTCCGTCATTTGGCTGTACCGTTTATCAAGCAACATGGGATTTAACCTGTTGGGCTTTATTTTGGAATTGCGTGCCTAGGCACAAGATATTGGACTGTACATATGGTGTTCTTAAACCAACGTTGCTTTGGTGTTCTTTGTAAGGTTTTTGTATGAAGAAAACTGTGTAGAAATATGTTTTTTTTAAATAATAACAGCCCCGGTCACACGGGCCAGATAACGCGTGGGGGGAGGCGTGGCTATTCGCCCCGGAGCAAAATAAAGCATGGTGGCGCGATCACATGGTCCCCCAAGTCTCTGTGCTTAGGCTGTTAGCTGGCGATCACACAGCGATGCTGGAGCATAGCAAAGAAGCCGCGCGGCAAGCATTTCGCGTTTGTGCGCATGCGCAGGTCCAAGGAGCAGCACTGCTTTCAGTTAAGTGTTTGTGCGCATACGCTTACGAAAAACTTCCAGTTTGCGACGGGATATGGACGGGCGCCGAATGCCACGGGATACTAGCGCTCCCGTGATCAGACGCCCGCCCCTGCCCCATGTTTTCCGGATACTAGTGCACTTTCCAAGGTAGTTTTTTTACTGCGCATCTTCGGCGGGACGCCACAGGTTGGCCACGGGTGCACTACGCTTCCCAGATGTTGCGGTTTGATTGCACACCGAAAATCCACCTGACATTCGTGCCTTTAGCACAGCAACTTCACCGTGTGAACGGGGCCAACCTACATTTTGTGCAGCACTTGGATTGGGTCCTTTATAGTGGACTTTTAGACCCTGGCTTCTGTACTCAATTGGACCTGCTACCATTTGTTCAAATACCATACAAATGTGTTTACAGTTATTTATTTTCTTTCCCCCATTTACAATTTCACAAGCATAAAGCTTGTGAAGCCAACAGGAAATTCTTACCGGCACATCTTCCTAATAGTGATCAAAACTTTAACAAAACGTATACCGGTGACCTCTCTGGTCTCCTGCACTCCTCCAGTCCCCGTTTGGCTTTGTCATTACGCACGTGGAAAGGTTTCTTTTGAAGAACGTTGTCCTCGGAGGAAAAGGGCAGTCCGTCTATCAGGCCTTGTAACAACTCTCGGGTGTAATCTGTATAATGAGGCAGAACTCATGAGCCTCTAACAACTTGCAATAAGAGAGCTCTGGATTGCTTATTAGGCTGGCGCACGTAAGAGGAAAATCACAGTTGCTGGTGCTTATGACCAAATAATGACTGAGTGTTTTATACTTCAAGCAGTGCATGGGATAAAGAGCTCTGATAGATCATCCCAGCTACTGGCACATGGCCTTTCTAACGATAGACAGGGCTGTGCGTATTCCGTGTGCTTTTGAGTCCAATATGCAAGCACTGCAGGGCTGGTTCCAGGGTTTCTTGGGGTCCCCATCGGCCCACCACCAGGGCCCCCCTCACACCTTCCTTTCCGTCCCCGCACCTGCGACCCACCACCTGCCTGTGTGTCCTTCTCAAGTTCACCAGCCCTCTCAATGTCCGTGATCAGTTGCCTGTGCCACCCTGCCATGGCTGCCAGGAGGGCCACCATGGTTAGTGTTGCCAACTCCAGGTGGTGGCTGGAGATCTCCTGCTATTATAACTTATCTCCAGGCAACAGAGCTCAGTTCCCCTGGAGAAAATAGCTGCTTTGGAAGGTGGACTCTGTGGGCATCATACCTTGTGGACAGGGGTCATTTCGTAGAAAAAGAGATGCAGGAGCTCTTTAGCATAACTCATGAGCATAACTTATTTGCATATGCCACACCCCCTGACATCACCGGAAGTGTGTCAGAAGGCAACACCCACCGCTCAGGCTCCACTGGACTGTCCTCTGCGAGGACAGATCTGCACGTCCCCCCCCCAATAGCTAGCAATCCAAAAGAGTCCAGTGGAGCCTGAGCGGTGGGTGCTGTCTTCTGACACACTTCCGGTGATGTCAGGGGGTGTGGCATATGCAAATAAGTTATGCTAATGAGTTATGCTAATGAGCTCCTGCACCTCTTTTTCTACGAAATGACCCCTGGGGGTAATGCACCATTTTGCCCTTAGAGATTTGACATTCTTTGGCTCCGCCTTCAGCTTGGAGAGAGATGGTGTTTTTAGCCCTCCCAGAGTAAAGCTTGACCTTTGGATTCAGTGGCTGGCATGAAATTCCTTTCTCGTTTCTTGTCTTCCCCAATCCCTGAGTCATGTGGAGCCATCTAAACCCTAATTCGGCCCTCAGATTCTTTTCTTGCACTCTTATCCTTGCCAGCAAATGCCATACTCTTTAGAAACAGTAAATTATATTGAGTATTTGTTTACATGTTTGCTTAATATGTTAGCTCAGCTACCCGGGGACTCTAAATCTAAGGGGAAATTTATGGAGCCATTGTTCTGTGGTCTGGACAATTCTGATGATACAGTTAAAATAAGTTACCTTCTATCGTACATTATATTCAAGGTCGCTAGGTTTCCCCTAGCAGCACAGGAAGCAGGAACAAAATTTATTACAAAAAAGGCCATAACTTGTTAAAATGTGCATATGTATTAAGATTTGCCTTCAATCATTTGGAACACTTACATATATCTCTTATGCGTTTTTGTTTTTATCTCAGCAGTTCATTGGAGATTTTTTTTAAAAAAACAAAAACTTATCCACAGTGGGATGAAGACCACTAATAGCCTTAATTGGTTGACCAATAAATCTTGGACCGATTGACCAACTCAATCACACTTTTCCACTTAGAGAGGTTACCAAGAGCTCCTTCATAAATCAGATGCTTGAGATGTTTAATTTTCTACTCTTTGGCATCAAATACCCAACTAAGATTTGCTGCCCCTGATTTATAGGACTCCTGTGACATCTTTTGAAAAATAGTCGTTGGATTATTTATTTTTAAGTGGTGATTTGCAGCAGGTTTCCTTATGAACCTGATGTAAATATGAAAAACCCCTGCTGAGTAAAGTTGGTCTCTTGTGTATGGATGCACTGGGTGCCGAAGCAAGCTGATACAGATGAGGGCAGCGGGACACATACTGATGTGAAGGACCCAGGACACTGGATGAAAAGTCTTGGTATTTGTGGGGTGGAGGAGGAGAGAGGCCAGTATGTAAAAAACATCTGTGATAAGAGGACCACTAGGTCTGTTTAGCTGGGCAACATCCCTTTCAGTATCAAGACATTTGAGATAATACATATGGAGGAATTTCAGACAGACGATATAATCCGGAAGAGGAACGGTTCCCAAACGGTTTCTGGTCTGTCATTTCAGACAGAACCATTTTAGAACCGATTCTCTACCGGAATATATTTGTAATTTCACACACAAACGCTTCTGTCCCATTTAGGAAATGGGACTGAAGCGTTTTACCTGTCAACCGCTTCCAAGTAGTCTTCAGTTTCCTCTCCCAGTTCCGATGCGCTTTTTCCCACCGTTTTTCGCCCGCGCGGGCAATCTCCGGCTTTTTTTGGGGGGGGGAACATTTGCTTTAGATCCCTATAGCGCTATAACGCTATAGCATCATATCAACCCCATTGGAATGCTTGGAGTGTTGTGTTATAGCACTATAGTGCTACAGCGCTCTAAAGCGAACGTTAAAAAAAAAAGCCGGAGATCACCCGCCCGAGTGAAAAACGGTGGGGAAAAAGCGGTGCAGTCTGAAATGGCAAACGGCTTCAGATTCAGCTCTTTACCGGAAGGGGAAAGCCATGTGTGAAATGGCAGCCCTATACCGGTTTTCTCCACGACGGATCAAAAACGGCTTCAAAACGGGTTAAAAAGGGTAATGTGAAATTCCTCATGGTGTTGTAAAACTGACACAGAAAGTTCTACAGTGGCCATCTAGGTGCCAAAGGAAACTTCCAGAAGACAGCCCCCATCTGTAGTGTTCTTCCCAGCACCTGTCAATCAGAGACATTCTTCCTCCACTGCACTGTTCAGCTACCATACCCGGTATCCAGTAGGAGACATTTTCTCATTAATAATATTCTCAGTTTTCCTTAGCCAAACGTTTTCGATGAGAGGAAAGTGGTGGTCCTAATCAATGCTCCCTCTAAGCTGCGGAGTCTTGTGAGCAAAAATTCTACTTTGTGAGCTACTGGCATTAAAGTTGCGAGCAAGCGATTTGGCTATTGTGTAAATCAGTCTGCTCTGGAACCATCCTTCCTGAAATAAGACAAAACTGTGTGAGCCGGAAGCTAAAAAACTGTGAGCTAGCTCACGCTAACTCAGCTTAGAGGGAACACTGCTCTGGAGTCCTCCTTCCTGAGCGAAAACAAAAATGTGTGAACCAGAGGCTAAAGAACTGTGAGCTAGCTCACACTAACTCAGCTTAGGGGGGAGCACTGCTCTGGAGCCATCCTTCCTGAGCGATTACAAGAATGTCTGAGCCAGAGGCTAAAAAAGTGTGAGCTAGCTCACACTAACTCAGCTTAGAGGGAACACTGGTCCTAATATAATACAATTGGGGGACCTGCGAGCCTCAAGGGGGAGGGGGATTCCCATATCCTCCCCAACATTGCTGTGCCAGTGAGGCTCCAGGCCCCACCACTGAAAACTGAGCCCAGCAGCCGGCGTCTGACACCACCCCTGGGCCCACATCAGCTGCTGCTGCCCTCTTCTCCCCATCCCAGGCTCGCAGAGGCTGCCAGCATCCGTTGCTGTGGCGCCCGAGCCTGACTTGGCTGCTGGCATCCTCTGATGTGGCTGGGCCTGCAAAAATCACAGTAGAGAGAATTCCCTCCTCGCGGGGCCCTAGGGTTGCCAAGTCTATCTTCGCTGGGAGTGGGAGCCTCCTGGCCAGTGTCTTGTGCACGTCACCCGGAAGTGACGGCAGGATGCCAGGCACGCTGGGGGCGGGGTCATGGCCATACAAGGGAAAACCATAGAGTTTTCCCTTGTATGGCCATGGCCCCTCCCCCAGCGTGCCCAGCGTGTCCACCTCACTTCCTGGTGACGTGCACGCAGGGGTGGGGTTCCCCCCGGGGCCCAATTCCACGGTGTCGGAAATCGGGCCTCCAAAGGGGGGGTTACCCGCCTCCCCGCCCCCACTTGGCAGCCCTACCGGGCCCAGCAGGCCTCCCAGGCTACACAGCCATCACTGCTAATTCAGCACGGCCCCTTGACTACGCACCCACCGCCAGGTCCCATGCATTTCCCAGGCTGCACTGCTGCTGTCCCCAGAGCAGCTCCCGATCTCTTCCAATAAATTGTTTGTTTTTTTAAAAAAAACAGATTTTTTTCCCTGCAAACATGGGGAGGGTCGCCCAAGTTTGGAGAAAAATCTTTTTGGGGTAAGTATGGCCCTGGTCTGCGGATTTAGAAATCTGCAAGTGGGCCCAGTGGGAGACAGACGGACGGACAGACGGACGCATGGATGGATGCTTCCTCATTGGGGGAAATGATTGTCCAGTTTCTTGAATGCTTCAAACATTTTTTAAAAATATTCAGATAATAATAAACAGCTTGTCAGTAACCTGAACCCTAAAAAATGTTTTGGCCCGTTGTCTAAAAGGCAGTTAAAGTAGGTGCTGCGTGAGTATCGAGGGACAGGCATTCTAAAGAAGAGGTGCCACTACCAGAAAAGCCCTGTGTCTGGCCCTCACCCGCCCCACCTTTGCAGGATGAGCCCTTCACATTTAGTTGCGTTCGGCAGTGGCAGGAGATCTCCTGAGATTACGAGTGATCTCCAGATGACAGAGATCAGTTCCCCTGTGTCCTGGGTCAGAGCAGACTCAGCCGAGACCAAGGGGAAAAGACAGAATCACTAACCAGAAGAGCAAAGTTGAGAGTTCAGTCCAAGAGTCATACATCAGGGAAGGCAGCAGAGGGTCCAAGAAGCAGCGTCTGAGCAGGTCTAAGAAGCATAGTCAAGCAGGTCCGGGGTCAAAGCCAAAGGTCCAGGAGCTGCAGACAGGAACAGGTCAAAGTGGTGTGGCTCCGCGTCTCCAAGTTGCTTCCACACCTACCCCATCTGAAACCCTGTCTTTTATCAGTGGCTCACAGCTGGGTCTTGTTGCTTGCGAGAGAGCTGTCCATTTGACTCATTAACCCGAGGTGTTTGTCCTGATTTGGCAGTCGCCGGGCAGTGAAGTGCACATTCTGCCTCCTGTCGAGGAGCTCCGAGTGCGCCCGCCTCCTCCTGCGTTCCCCTGGCTCTGGGGAAAGGGGAGGCGAGGCAGCCTGCCAAGTCTCCCCACGATCTTGGGTTGTTGAGGCACCGCCTCTCTGGGTTGCCTCTTCCATGTTCCCAGTGCTCATGGGGCTTGGAGTACATGCTGTCCTCAGCAACTGGGCCACTAGGACCTGCCTCCACCATCTCAGGGTCATTGATAGCATATGATGGTTGAGTCTCAGAGGTGCTGACAGGGATGTTATCAGCATCAGCTGAGTGGTCCCTCAGTTAAAGCAGGCTGGCCCACGACACCCTGGAGAAAATGGACGCTTTGGAGGGTACCAAAATGACCAAGTCCACACAGTCTTGGAATAATAAAAAAGATACTTGACTTGGATCTGAGATTCAAGATGATTAAATCTTAAAGAGCACACAAACACTGACTATTCAGAACAGAAAGTGAGGCTTTCAGTTCTCTCTCACACAGAGACAGAAGCTTCTAATTGGGAACCCAAACATTGCATCAGACATGGTTGCCCGGCAGCCTTGCCCTAATTCATTTTCTGCTAGGCCTCTAAAAACAGGTGAATTGTTTCCAGTCATGATCCGCTGCTATTGCACAGCTAACGAGCAATGCCAGGAACGCCCAGGACCCCTGCACTTCCTGGCAGTGGGCGGGGACTCTGTGCTGTTGCTAAGGGGGTGGAAGGAGTCAAGGCCATGGGACAAAGCAGCCCGCAGACTTAAGAAAATCCCAGTACTCAACAGTGAAATCGGAAGTCCAAAATGCATACTGGGAAGTAGTGCTGGTGGCAAAACCGAAGCTTCTCTCCGCTGGGGGACTGTAGGGCAAAATAGGCTCAGCCTTCCAACAACAAAAAAAGAGAGAGGACATTTTCATCATTTTTTATTAAAGAGCCCAAAAGAGGACGGACATAAAAAAAAGAGGACATGTCCTCTCAAAAAAGGACATCTGGTCACCCTAACTACCATGCCTCTCCACATACATCCCGGACTCAAGCTCCCACACGGTTGAAAGGGTACTTGGAAGAGGGTTGGCCAGCCCCCAGGTCTGGGCAGGGGTTCCTCCGATTCTACAGGCTTCAATCTGCCCCCACTGAGCTGGTGGGTGAGGGAAGCCCCACCCCAGCCGCACCCCAGAGAGCAGCCACCCACCCAGCCAACCCTCTCCCTCCCCTCCTGCTGGATCTAAAGGACCATCCAGCTGGTCGGCAGGTCACGTGTTCCCCGCCGATCAGCTGAAGTCCTTTAAGTCGGGCAAGAGGGGAGGGGAGAGGCTAGGGGGGTGGTTGCTCTTGGAGGGTGGGGCTTGGGGGCAGGGCTTGAGGCCTCCCCACCCACCCCCAAAACGCCTCCCAAATCCCCCCACCAGAGCGAGGAAGGGACCTAGCAACCCTAACTTGGAAGGATGGACCTTCTCCATCTGTGCATTGCGTATTATTGGTAGGAGACCACGTTCCCCACTCTGTGGGATGTGGCATAGATGCACCGTGATTTCCCTCAAGTGGTGGTGGGGGGGGAAGATTTCTACTTGGGTCGTGTGTTCCCCCCACTTTCGAATAGTCATTGCTATAGTTGGGCTGGATTTCTTCAGCTCCCACAGCTTCTTTTGCGATTTTAATATCGGGTCAGTTTTGCAGGGCTGTATATGCTTTTCTTTTTAAGAAGCATTAACCTTTCTCATTGTGTTTGTGAGATGTGATGGTGAAAACTGGATGTTAAAATACACGCAGCCAAAGTTGTGTGGTTCAGGAGGCTTCCAGCCACGAAGGATGTTTTGTTCTAGAGATTAAATCTTCTTATCTTTGGGAGCATAAGATGTGTTGTTGCTTCCCCACCCCCACCCCACCCCCCTTTCCATCATCTGTTTGATTTTCCACACCGTTTCATAATTATTCTAATTTCCGTCATCTGTTTGCTTTTCCACACCGTTTCATAATTACTCTAATGCCGGGGTATCATTATTATGCTGTTGTTTCTTATTTAGCACCATTAAACTGTTGCTTTTGAGGTTTTTCTTTTCATCTGGCATATCAGAATGACAAAACGCCCTCTTAAGGCCAGGTTTATCCAAGTTTGACAGATTACGATATTGTAGTAATTTTTACCAAGTTAAATACCGATTGCTAAAGTGGTTAAGACGCTGAACTGCAGGCTGTGGAAGGTCGGTAGTTCAGCAGTTCGAGACCCGAGTGTGCCGCATGACGGAGTGAGCTCCCGTCTCTCGTTGAGTCCTGTGGAGGATTCCCACTGATTGAAGCAGGGACAATTTTTGTCAGTTTTGCCCTTCCCAATGCACCCTCCAGCCGCATCCTATTGTTCCTAGGATCCACTGTGCAGGGACCCCTTCTGTCTGCAGAAATGATCCACAGGATCCAAGCCTAGAAGCATGGCCTGTATTGGAAGGAGTTGCAGTGCAAACCATTGCACACGCTTGTAAGATGCAGCTTTCTCAGTTGAAGAGTGGTCTTGGATCTGGCACTGCCCCTGAATCCCCGAGAAGAGGTATTCACAAAGAATACATTTTGCTTAAATCTGTTTTGCCAGTTATGTGCTTTCCTGAAAGATAAGGGCCTGGACATGGCAATTCAGGAAGCGCGGGAGTATTGGTTATAATCGGCAGCATGGAATGTACTAGAGGCCGTTTTGTAAAAGCTTCACTGAATCAAGTTGGTGGCAAAGTTCAGTTCAAGTGCTGTTAGGTAAAGGTTTCCCTCGCTCGAAAGCCAGTCGAATCTGACTCTAGGGGGCGGTGCTTATCTCCGTTTCCAAGCCGAAGAGCCAGCGTTGTCCGAAGACGTTTCTGTGGTCATGTGGCCGGCATGACTAAACGCTGAGCCACACGGAATGCTGTTACCTTCCCACCAAAGCGGTACCTCTTTATCTACTTGCAATTTCTTGCTTTCTAACTGCTAGGTTGGCAGGAGCTGTTACTGGCCTTTAAAGTAATCAGTGGCCTTGGGTCTAAGTGAACTGCTTTGTTCCCTATGAACAGTGGTCATTTCGGGGGGGAACGCGGGGGAACACAGTTCTCCCGGGTGAGGTGCAGGGGGGCGGGGCACATGACGAAGCCCCGCCCCCTGCTTCCGGCTGCCCCGCTTCCAGCCCTCATTCAGCCAGGAGGAGGCAGGAGAAGAGGGAGGGTAAGTTGCTTCCTCCCCGCCTCTCCCCACCCCTGCCTGCCTGGGGCCAGGGAGGGCCTTGGCGGGGCTTCCTTGCACTCCCGCTGGCCTTGCAGGTCCACCGCCGGGCCCCTGATGTCAGGGGGTGTGGCATATGCTAATGAGTTATGCTAATGAGTTCCCCTAGCTCTTTTTCTATGAAATGACCCCTGCCTATGAACCTTTTCCAATCTTTAAGACCTTTCTTGGAGGCCCTGCTAGATGCTCCTCCACCATCAGGTACCAGGAGAGGCAGTTTGATATCAGAGGCTAATAGGCATCTGAAATGTACTTCTGAACAGACATGAAGATGCCTTATACTGAATCACACCATTTTCCCATCATGGTCAATATCCTCAGACTGGCAGGAGCTCTTCAGGGTCTCAGGCAGAGGGCCTCTCACATCACCTCTTACCCGATCCGTTTAACTGGAGATGCTGAGGACTGAACCTGCCAAGCAGATGCTCTGCCACTGAGCCACAGCCCCTCTCCATGAAACCGTCAGGAAACAGGTGATGTAAAAGACACACGAAGACCGGGTCAGTATTCTCCAATCGTGCCCTGTTCACACACGGAATTTGCGGCGGGAGAGGAACGAATGTCGGGTGGAGTATACGGGCCCGATCACAAGGACACATCTGGCAAGCGTAGTACACCCATTGCCGACCCGTAGCATCCGCCCGAAGATCCGGAGTTAAAAAATACCCAGAAAAGCCTACTAGCCAATGGTTTGCTACAGGCCATCGATGGAATACCTACGTGTGATCACTCAAGCGCGCTCCTCCCACCGTGTTGATGCGTGCCAAAAACACACGCCAACAAACAAAACCCCACTTTGCCGCCGCGGCATTTGATCATGTTCTGGCGTGTTAAATTTCGCTGGCGCGAAAAGCCACACCTCCCCCCCTCCGTTATCTGGCCCATGTGACCAGGGCCTCCAACTGGCGGCTGGCTCTCTAGGGTCTCAGGTCAGGGATTTTTTTCTGGAGGAACATGCCGGAACAGAGTTCCGGAACCTCTTTGACAAAATGCTTAATTTTTTTTTTTTAAGTTCATGAGATTTCGTATACAGATTGAAAACTTCATTTCCCTCTTTTTTTTCCTTTTCAAAAACAATTTATTAGGATATATTAAGAGGTCAAACATACATCATACTACTAATCGTTATACATCCTTTTCTCCTATTTCCCCACCCCTTTTGACTTCCCACAGTGCTCCAACCTCCAGCCCACATCTTAAATTCTCTCCTTTCCCCCCTTACTTGTTAATCACATTCTACAGGTAACGTATCTTTCAACTATTATTCTTATACATTTATCCTTCTTCTAATATCATTCTTTTTTTCAATAGTTATCAAAGCAAATTAAGTTGTTCTTTACATCCCAATATTTTTCTAAATATTCTTTATATAAAAAAAACTTTATTTCCCTCTTGAGAGTTCTGACACCTCTTTTTTAAAAAAGGGGGGGGGAGGAGAAAGCCATGGGTAAGAGTCTTTCAGAAAATCTCCCAGCTGGTCATTTTAACTGGAGATGCTGGAAGTAGGTTCTTGGACCTTCTGTATGCAATGAAGGAGCTCTTCCCCTACCAGTGGTTTTCAGTTGGTTTTTGATGCTTGAGGCATGCATGTTCACAGCTTGTGTTGTTTCGGTCACTGCATCAATTTTGTTTGTTGGTTCTCTTTTGTGTTTTGTGGGCTTTGTTACATTGGCAGATTTCTTTTTGAAGGTACAGTTTAAAACAAAACCAAACCATTGTTAAACATTTTCCAAAGCCATGTCATATAAAAAGAACCTCTTTAGAGGTCAGCTCAGATCACAGGGACGAATGGCCTTCCAGGCCTGACTACACACCAACATCTTGAACTGTGTCTAGCTGGGAATGCCTCAGCAGACTTTGGGGGGTGGGGGTGGAGTAATGTCTATTGAGACAGACCTGTCTGGAAACCAGTAGTCATGTTAGACATCACCTGTGGCTTCGCCTTCTAGGTCAGGGGTTCCCAACCTTTTAAAGCCTGTTGGACACCTTTGAAATTCTGACAGAGCATAGCGAGCGCCACCACAAAATGGCTGCCAAAGAATGGCTGTTGCAGGAGGTGAAGGCAGCCACAAAATTGTCTTTTAATTTTTTTTTATTTTCTAATCTACAAAGCTACAGGGTCAGGGTGATGGAACAACCTAAAATAAAGACTAAGAAGGATCCATAATACAGACATATAAAGTTATTGATACGTCTCTGTTATCTTAGTAGTAGAACATGAAGATTACTAATGCAAAAATGTCAAGCAAGCAATCACAGTCTCTTTAACGAAGGTGTAAATATCATACAGTTAAAGTTATGCATTAAAAATAAACAGGCTATCTGAGTTAATCTATTTTGCAATTTCCTTTCCTCTTATCAAAGTCCAAATTAATTTTTAGTTCTGCTTCAGGAGCAGAGAGTTTTGCCAGACTCTTCGAGATGGTATCGCAGCCTTCCCCATCTTTCTTTCTCTTCTTCTTCTTCTTCTTCTTCTTCTTCTTCGTCTTCTTCGTCTTCTTCGT
Source organism: Gekko japonicus (assembly GCF_001447785.1). NCBI lineage: Eukaryota > Metazoa > Chordata > Lepidosauria > Squamata > Gekkonidae > Gekko > Gekko japonicus. Next base: position 213,845 of record NW_015173210.1, on the reverse strand, counting down.
CTTCGTCTTCGTCTTTGTTCTCCTCCACTTTCTCAGGTTCATCTTCCACTTTCTGTTGTTGCTTCAGGAACATCCGCTTTATTTCTTTCTCGCTGAAATTTCTTTGAGTTCCTTTTGCAACGTATCCAGGTTGACATTAAAGTTCGTCATCTGGTCCAGTAGAGGGCACAAAGCTACAGCAGTCAGTTTGGGAAAGTCTGTGGTTACTTCCAGTCTGGTGACCGGTGATGCTGTGCTGGCGGTTTGTATTATAAGTTTCGCTTTTGACACAATTTTTTCTTCTCGCTGCGTCATTGTTTATACAAGAGGAAAGTTTAAAAGTTCTCCGTAAGTCTGGAATTTATCACTTTCTTGCTGGTCTACTGCACACTTCATTGTAATCCACTTCCTTCAAGCCGCCCTTTCAGCCTCCCGCTTTAAACTCAGTCATTTCAGGATCGGGCATTCCCCTCCCCCTTCCGCTTGTTTGGGGCTTTGGGGTGGCTTTACTAGTAATGATTTATCGATTGTTTGCTGGATCATGGCTTCACTTACGTTTGTACTTGTGTTCGCTTGGTATGTAGAGAGAATCGCTTCTCAGGATCCTTATACGCTCTGTCTGGTGTGCGCCTCTTGGTGCCATGCTGGCTCCATGCTGCAGGGGCCTATTGGGACAAAAAGGTGCCTCAATCCTTTGGCTTCCGCCTTGGGAGAGACACCTCTCATGCCCCAGCCTGGGACCCCCCTACAAGGGGCCTGGGGGGTCCAAGATCAACTCGGACCCCCCCATTGGCATGTTTGCGGGGCGCTCACAGCAGAGCTGTGATGGAGCACACCCGCTCTACAAGTCGCCAAGACCGGAAGTCTCGCCAGCCACAAAATTGGTGGCACAATGAAGACCCTTGTGCTGTGGTGGAGGCTGCTGCCGAACGATGTTTGTAAAAATCCACACAGCCAGTCAACTCTCCAGTGGCGTCAGAACACCTGCTAGGCAAAAGCCCCACCTGGTCCTGCCCACTTTCTAAAAATTATTTATGATTATTTATTATTTTTGATTTATAACCCACCTTTCCTGCACAAGCAGGCCCCAGGAAAGGTGTAGGCAGGTACCATGGGGCCCAAACACGCCACATTAGGGATT
>NW_015173210.1:209881-212665 GCF_001447785.1 Gekko japonicus | reverse complement strand
ACATGGTATTTGTTCTTGTATGGCAAATGTTAACTCCATTCTGAGGAAATGCCTCCTGTAAGCAGAAATCCCATTTCTTGATCAATGTACTTAGGTGACCCCAAGTAAACAGCACCATCCACCCTCTTTTTCACATGTTAAAAATTATTTTAGCTAACTTAGGCCAGGCATCCGTGTTGACATACTGTATAATACCAAAGAGGCAATTAAAACAGTTATTCAGTGAGGAGAATTTTCCACAATGAGGAAATTTTATTTAGTATTTTCTGACCATTCAGTCCCCTATTAACTATGAATATAAAATAGAAATAGAAATTTCACAGGGCTGTGGTAAATTGTTTCTGGGACAAACTGTAGAGCTGTGGAATTGGAACAAATGGAAACGAATGTGCTTATGCATTACCTGAGGTTGAGGGAGACAAACTCTCACTAAACTGGCAGATTACCTGGTGGTGGAAGATCTCTTTAGGCCCCAACCTGAAGAGATTAGCTCAAAGTTGTAATAGTTCACATCTTTCCTATTTTTCTTTCTGATTCAGTTGGTGCAGATATTAGTGACGTTCACATTGGTGTCACATTTAAGATTTTGTCCGATACATCCAAACGCAGACGTAAAATGTAATAGAAATAGAGAAAAATGTCTGCTTCTTGATTTTTCATTACGGAGAAGTTAAGGAAGCAATTTCTCAGCCTATTATGTGAAATCTTGACTCAGGAGTATCAGTAGTAACGTGAAATCAGATTGCTTTGATTTCCTATGCAATTTTTTTAAATGAAAAATGCCGTTTTTACGAAAGAGTTTTTTTAAAAAACAAACAAAACCAGAGTGTTTTGAGGATATATCTTGGCAGGCCTGTAGGTAGGATTTTTTAATTCGGGGGGGGGAGACTTTAAATAAACTGAGGGGCACACACACACACACACACACACCAAGCGAGCAGCCCCGCTCCCGCCCTTCCCTGCAACTCATGCGGACTGAGACGGACGTGAAGTGGGGATTCCCAGCCACTCCGTTCATGGAGGCCTTCCACCCCCCACCCCCACGGACTGCTTGCTGCCAGGAAAGGAGGCGGGACCCTAATTTCAGCCTATTTTTCTGAGAAGTGGTGGATTGGGTCCTCTTTCAGTTGCCCAAAGCAGATGCACCCAGCAGTGACTCTGGCACGGCTTGGCAGAAGAGAAGCAGCAGGTTGGGGCCCCGCGAGTCCCCAGGTGAAGAAGGGCCGGCTCGTTGGGGGGGAGAGAGAGCAGGTTAGCCAGCTGAAAAGGTGTAATGTATTCAATAGCTGCCATTGAATGCATGATGTATGTGAAACATCTAATTGACTTGCCATGTTGAGCTTCGTCCTGGACTAGGATCCTAATCCATCCAATCACATTGCTAGCCCAGGAAGCACCTAGCCAATCACCTTACAGCAAGCTTCCTGAGTGGGAACGTCCATGATTGGTCCTTATATGAACAACCGTATTGGTTGGTATGTGTACAGTGGGTGTGGCTACATTAGCCGGGAGAGTTTAAAAGCAGGACAGCTGCAATGTAAAGGCTTTCTGGCTATCAGATGTTGATCCGTGTTGGAGTTGTGTTCGAGTTGATGAATAAAGCTGAATCTTTGCTGAATCACTCTCTGACTACTTTGTTAAGCGAGTGACTTAACAAAAGGGAAGGTCCGAGCCGTGACTCAAAGGGGGGTGGGTATGTCAGGGGCATCCTTTTTTCTCGGGCACAAACTCGGGGAGGGGAATGGAGTGGGCTGCCCAGGGAACACAGTGTGCCTTTGCCCTTCCCGCTCGCCAAGCCCTGTTCTTCATGCCAGCACCCAGGCTCCGCACCCTGGAAAAATGCTTGTCCGAAAGTGGGGGGGGGGGCTGCAGAGAGAATGCCAGCTGAGGGGCGCTTCCTGGCCTGCCATGATCAGAGCAAGGCATGGAGAAAGGCAGCGGGCAGCGCTACGAGGGTGGGAGAAAGAGGGCGCATGGCAGTAGGAGAGGAGGGAGGTACATCAAAAAATAAAATAAAATGGGAAGTCGAGGGGCCTGAGCTGCATGGGGAGTCATGGGGCCTTGGCAGTAGGTTAGGGGGGGGGACTGAAAAAAGGGGGGGGGACTCAACCCAAAATATATCTGTGAACTAAGAGGGTAAAGCTAACACTACATTATATAAAAATACAAATGTTTATTAAGGTGTACACACGTTAAAGCGTTCCGTGCGCCTTGGTGTTTAGTCATGCCGGCCACATGACCACGGGAATGTCCTCGGACAGCACCGGCTCTTCGGCTTTGAAACGGAGATGAGCACCGCAACCCTAGAGTCGGACTCGACTGGCTTTCGAGCAAGGGGAACCTTTTACCTTTTTACGCATGTTAAAACATACTGTGGTTAAAAGAAAGAGTCTAAGTTTCAGATGTTGTTTCCTCATATGCTTTGATGGAGGTGACACACATCCTGACCAATGAAATCTCTGATACCAGAATAATTTGAAGAATTGACATGGCTATACGTATGGCCCAACATAAGCTAGTAGCATAATTAAAAGCATATAAGGAAACAACATCTGGTTATATATATAGATATATATATATACAAAAAAACCTTTTACACGTGCATTTGGGATGTGTGTCAGTGTAATATAAAGAACAAGAAAGAAGACCCGCGAAACTCGCATGGGGGGGAGCTCCAAACTGAGCTGCCGGAGGAGGAACCAGAAGGAGCAGGTAAGCTTCCCCCCCCCATCCTGCCGGTTCCTCCCTGTCCTCCACCACCACCCCCGCTGGATCTTCCCCCCT
>NW_015173210.1:207823-207952 GCF_001447785.1 Gekko japonicus | reverse complement strand
GAATCAGCAACAAAGGATAACCGGTCGTGGTTTTTTTCCTTTCTTTCGATGATCCCGCAGCTGATGAATGAGTTGGGTGGGAAGAGCAAGTTAACTTTCGGAAGAAACATGAGAGGTCTGGAATAAAAG
>NW_015173210.1:181432-207296 GCF_001447785.1 Gekko japonicus | reverse complement strand
GGCATTCTTCCTCCAGGCGGTCTTTCAGGTCGGCGTTCCTCCGCGACTCCGTCTCCGTTGTTGTTAGGTCTCGCCACTCGATGTTCCGCTCACTGGCCACCAGGGATCGCCTCGCCAACCTCGCTGCCGCTCCGTCGCTTCGCTATTCCACCACTCTGCCGCCGCCACCGATTGCTCCTGCCACACACCTCACACGGAGGAGGGTGCCCCCTGCCACTTAAGGGCAGGTACCCATTTATCTACTTGCTATATTTTTACTGCTTTTGGACCGCTGGGTGGGCGGTAGCTAGGACTAGGGCCGGGAGCTCACCCTGGCCGCCGTGGGTCTCGAACAGCCATAGTGGCTGTTCATTGATGTTACTGCAGTCGTTTTACCGCCTGCGCCACCGCTCCTTTAGATGTAAGAAAGTCCCAAGTTTGGGTGTTGGTGGTGTAATGTGACGTCAAGTTGCGGCTGACTCATGGTTACCACCCCCCCATAGAGTTTTCAAGGCAAGAGATGTTCAGCGGTGGTTTGCCATTGCCTGCCTCTATGTCATGATCCTGGTATTCCTTGGAGGTCTCCCATCCAAATATTAACCAGGGCTTAGTTTCCAAGACCTGACGAGATCAAGCTACCTTGGACCATCCAGGTCGGGACATCTTATGGTTGCTTTCCTTTTTAAAAGAACAACCAGAGGCTGTGCATGTACTACATTTCAGCTTGCTAGCCAATGTGGGCAGAACAGCTATTTTAGTGATACCCTTCATATTCCTTCATTTTTAGACTTCTTTAATTATCAAGCTGCATCTGGTCATGTGTGTATAAAACTCCCAACTTTCTGAGTGGCTAGGAAGCCTCCTAACACTTTGGATGCTGTGGTGAATGAATGAGGTCTTGAGATGGTGAATGCTCCCTTAGGATTAATGAAGGGACAAAACAGTCAATGAATGATGTGTGGCTCCACCTTACCTTCATTTCGTACTAACTTCATACCTTTATAAAGCAAGATCTTTACATGTAGACTGATGGAAAGTGCTGAGGGACAGTTCTTAACCTCCATGTTCAGAGGCAGTAAACCTCTGGATGCCAGTGGCCAGGAGGCAACATCATGGAAAGGTCTCGGCCTCTGTCACTAATTGTTGTCCCTCCAGAGGAACTGGCTGGCAACTGTGTGAGACAGGATGCTAGACTAGATGGACCCTCACTGGTCTGATCCAGCAGGGCTCTTCTGATGTTCTCCTCAGGGAAGGCCTTGGCCTCTGCGCCCTGTTGTTGGTCCTACAGAGGAACTGGTTGGCCATTGTGTGAGATGGGATGCTGGACTAGATGGACCACTGGTCTGATCCAGCAGGGGTCTTCTTAGGTTCTTCTCAGGGAAGGCCTCGACCTCTATACCCTGTTGTTGGTCCTACAGAGGAACTGGTTGGCCACTGTGTGAGATGGGATGCTGGACTAGATGGACCACTGGTCTGATCCGGCAGGGCTCTTCTGATGTTCTCCTCAGGGAAGACCTTGGCCTCTATGCCCTGTTGTTGGACCTCCAGAGGAACTGGTTGGCCACTGTGTGAGACAGGATGCTGGACTAGATGGACCACTGGTCTGATCCAGCAGGGCTCTTCTGATGTTCTCCTCAGGGAAGGCCTTGGCCTCTACGCCCTGTTGTTGGTCCTACAGAGGAACTGGTTGGCCACTGTGTGAGACAGGATGCTGGACTAGATGGACCACTGGTCTGCTGATCCAGCAGAGCTCTTATGTTCTTATTTTTTTTGGGGGGGGGAACCAATCATGGTCCTCATTTTGATTATAGCAGTTTGACACCATTGTATCCCCGTAACTGGTCTGTTGGCTGAATCTTTTGAGTAGCCTTGTTCAAAACTTGCTAATAGTTTGTAAGGACTGGGAAACAACAGGGACAATCGAGTTAATTTAGGGTTTTTTTCCCTCCTTCAGTTGAACAACTTTTTGCCTTACAAAATAGTAAAGATTAACCCACGTTAGCGTTTTGACAGAATTTTAAGATCTTGAGAATGAGGGTCTCGTGTTTGGTTTTGTCCTCAAGGTGCCATGTTCAGAGCTTGAAATAGAAACTTTGTCTACAAAGTTTGCCTGTTTATATTGGCCAAATCCAAGATGAAGATCTGAATTAAAGATGAAACAGACCACTAGCTCTGAACCCTGGAGGAAGTGGATCAAAAGAGAAGGATGGGAGGAGTGACGGCACCAGAAGGGAAAGCAAGATGGCGGCCCCATTAAGGTTTGACCCTGTGGCCCCCAGCACTAGCGGAGGGGTGAGAAGAAAGGCGGCAGTCATTGAGCAGATCTCTTGCTGTCCGATGGACGGCCTGCCACGTGCTTCGAGAAGCCCCCTGCACTCGCCATGACTTCTAATTTTGACTTACGACATTTCCTCGTTTCGTGCTGATTTCTCGCATCTTCTTCTGGCGAGAGGGTGTTGAAACCTTTATTGCCGGCCTCGACGCGAGTGATTCTTTCCATCGGTATTGCTTTCTGACATAACTTTAAATATGCCTTATTGCCGCTGAATGTGTTTCAGTAAACACTCCCTTGTAAGAAGGTAATAAAAGTAGACACTTCATAGCCTTTCAGGCTTCCACTAAATATGCCGCGCCGCACTGCAATTCAGATGCATTAAGATTTGCTGACTTCATTGTTCTTAGGAATATGCCCTTCAGTGCCTGCCTTTCATCACTCTTGTCTAAAGGAATCTGCCAAATGTTAAATCTACAGCTCCAGACAGGTGTGTATTATTTAGAAGAATGTTCAATTGTGGGAACTGTAATTGACGAGTCGTCTTGATCAAGCCTTCAATTCTTCCACACTTTACATTGTCAGAAAACCTCTCTCGCAACGCCACCATTACACCGGCCCACTTTCAGGCGTATTTTTCTATCCTGGGTGTCTTCAACGAGGGTTCAGGTAGAGCTGCGTCAAGTGTTTTCCAGATTATTTGTTTTATATGTCTATGTGCTCTCTTCATATCCCGCCTTTCACCCCAACGGGGACCCAAAATGGCTGACCTTGCTCTTCTTTCCTCCGTTTTGTCCTCACAACAACCCTGAGAGGTAGGTGAGGCTGAGAGTGTGTGACGGGCCCAAGGTCAAGCTTCTGTTGGAATGAGTGGGGATTTGAACCTCGATTTTCCCAGATCCAAGTCCAAATATTTTAACCACTACACCACACTGGCTCTGTGCTTCGCTGGCTCTATGCTTTCTGGCAGAAAACAGCAGTTTTGTTGGGGTAGAAATAGTTTCCCCCCAAAACACGAACAGTGAATGTTCACCTGAGAGCCAGTTTGGTATAGCGGTTAAAAGCGCGGACTCTAATCTGTGAGAACCGGGTTTCATTCCCCACTCCTCCGCATGCAGCTGCTGGTGTGACCTTGGGTCACTTACAAGTCCTTTCAGAGCTGTTCTCTCACAATCAGTTCTCGAGAGAGATCTCAGCCCCTTCTACCTCACAGGGTGTCTGTTGTGGGGAGGGGAAGAGAAAGGATATTGTAAACCGATCTGAGACTCCTTCGGGTAGTGAAGGGCAGGGTAAATCCAATCTCCTCTTCCTCCTCCGTCTCCTCCCAAAATTGTGTACACCAGTGGCCACTGCTGAATTGTAGGGTTGTGATCACAACGTTGCATAGTCAGGTTTAACTATGGGCTGACGTAACTGAGGGTACGGAGCTGCGGTGGCTCAAGTGGTTAAGACGCTGAACGGCAGGCTGTGGAAGGTTGGTAGTTCAGCAGTTCGAGACCCGAGTGTGCCGCATGATGGAGTGAGCTCCCGTCTCTCGTTCCAGCTCCTGCCAACCTAGCAGTTTGAAAGCAAGAAATTGCAAGTAGATAAATAGGTACCACTTCGGTGGGAAGGTAACAGCGTTCTGTGCCCCTTGGTGTTTAGTCATGCCGGCCACAAGATCACGGAAATGTCTTCGGACAGCGCTGGCTCTTCGGCTTGGAAACGGAGATGAGCACCGCAACCCTAGAGTCGGAGGCGACTGGCTTTCGAGGAAGGGAACCTTTACCTTTACCTTTATCTGAGGGTAACTCAGGGTGAATTAAATTAGTAAGAATGATATGCCACTTTCTTAGCTGGAAGAGTTTGTATTTTAGAACCTGGCCACTGATCCAGGGCACAATGCATCCCAAGGCATTCCACCATGTCTGTTCCGGGACTTTGATGAATACATATGAGTATTCCAGTAAGGCCTTTGCCCCCTGCCATTGATTTTGCAGTTGGCGCTCAACATCTGTTCTCACAGAATTTTTTTTCTTTCCTTCGCTTACTGTCCAGGGCACTTGTAGGCACGTGAGTATAGCATGAACCTGTGCAGAGATGTATTAAGACAAGGCGACAGCAGGCCAGACCCACGACTGTCGCTATCACAGGAAGGCTTCCATCTTCCCGTGGATCAATAATTGCAGCCAGTAGCTGATATCCAAAAAGCGATGTACCCACCCAATGGGCTTCCTGACTCTTCCTTTCTTTACAGAACCGACCACCATGTTAGAGAACAGATGGTTCTGGAAACCCTGTCCGTTTCCGAACTCATTTGTCATGGGGCGTGATAAGGAGCTGCTGCCTTGGGGGGGGGGGAGACATAAGAACATAAGAACATAAGATGGGCCAAAGGCCCATCCAGTCCAACACTCTGTGTCACACAGTGGCCAGAAATACCAGTGCCATCAGGAGGTCCACCAGTGGGTTTAAGAACATAAGAACATAAGAGACGCCAATGTTGGATCAGGCCAAAGGCCCATCCAGTCCAACACTCTGTGTCACACAGTGGCCAGAAATACCAGTGCCATCAGGAGGTCCAGCAGTGGGGCCAGGACATTAGAAGCCCTCCCACTGTTGACCCCCCCCAAGCACCAAGAAGACAGAGCATCACTTGCCCCAGAGCCCCTAGCTATACCTTGTGGCTAATAGCCACTGATGGACCTCTGCTCCATATGCTTATCTAATTCCCTTTTGAAGCCGTCCATGCTTGTAGCACCCACCACTTCCTGTGGCAGTGAATTCCATGTGTTAATCACTCTTTGGGTGAAGAAGTACTTCCTTTTATCCGTTCTAACCCGACCGCTCTGCAGTTTCATGGAGTGCCCACGAGTTCTTGTATTGTGAGAAAGGGAGAAAAGTACCTCTTTCTTTACCTGCTCTTTCCCATGCATAATCTTATAAACCTCGATCATGTCACCCCTCAGTCGTCTTTTCTCCAAGCTAAAGAGCCCTAAGCGCTTTAACCTTTCCTCATAGGGAAAGTGTTCCAACCCTTTTATCATTCGAGTTGCCCTTTTCTGCACTTTTTCCAAAGCTATAATATCCTTTTTAAGGTGTGGTGCCCAGAACTGCACACAGTATTCCAAATGAGGTCTCACCATTGATTTATATAGGGGCATTATTATATTGGCTGATCTGTTTTCAATACCCTTCCTAATAATCCCCAGCATAGCATTGGCCTTCTTTATTGCAGTCACACACTGTCTCGACATTTTCAGTGAGTTATCCACTACAACTCCAAGATCTCTCTCTTGCTCAGTCTCTGCCAGTTCAGACCCCATCAATGTGTATTTATATTTAGGATTTTTGGCTCCAATGTGCATCACCTTGCACTTGGCCACATTGAACCCCATTTGCCATGTTGACGCCCACTCGCCCATCCTTGACAGATCCCTTTGGAGTGCCTCACAATCCTCACTGGTTTTCACCACCCTGAACAACTTTGTATCATCCGCAAATTTAGCCACTTCACTGCTTACTCCCATCTCCAAATCATTAATGAACAAGTTAAAAAGCAGTGGACCAAGTACTGATCCCTGCGGTACCCCACTGCTTACCACCCTCCACTGAGAAAATTGCCCACCTACACTCACTCTCTGTTTTCTATGAACTAGCCAGTTTTTGATCCATAAAAGGACTTGTCCTTCTATCCCATGATTTTTGAGCTTACTTAGGAGCCTTTGATGAGGAACTTTATCAAAAGCTTTCTGGAAGTCAAGGTAAATAATATCTATTGGATCCCCCTTGTCCACATGTTTGTTCACCCCCTCAAAGAACACTAACAGGTTAGTGAGACAAGATCTTCCCTTACAGAAACCGTGCTGAGTCTGCCTCAATAGGTTTTGTTCATCTATGTGCCTACTAATTCTTTCCTTAATAATGGTTTCCACCAATTTACCCGGTATCGACGTCAGACTGACTGGCCTGTAATTTCCCGGATCTCCTCTGGAACCCTTTTTAAAGATGGGAGTGACATTAGCTACCTTCCAATCCTCAGGAATGGAGGCAGATTTTAAGGAAAGATTACATATCTTTGTCAGGAGATCTACAAGTTCACATTTGAGTTCTTTCAGAACTCTCGGATATATGCCATCTGGGCCTGGTGATTTATCAGTTTTTAAGTTGTCTATCAGTTTTAGGACCTCCTCTCTCATCACCTCAATCTGACTCAGGTCTTTCAACACCCCTCCTGAAATCAGTGGTTCTGGAGTGGGCAAGCACTTCTCATCTTCCACAGTGAAGACGGAGGCAAAAAATTCATTTAGCTTCTCAGCCATTTCCCTATCATCCTTCAATACTCCTTTTACCCCTTGGTTGTCCAAGGGCCCCACTGCCTCCCTGGCTGGTTTCCTGTTTCTAATGTATTTGAAGAAAGTTTTATTGTTTTTATGTTTTTTGCTATATGCTCCTCATATTCCCTTTTTGCCTGCCTGACCTCAGACTTGCATTTTATTTGCCATAGCCTGTGTTCAGGCTTCCACTAAATATGCCGCGCCGCACTGCAATTCAGATGCATTAAGATTTGCTGACATATCCAAAGCCCAGGGTTACCAACCTCCAGGTGGGAACTGGAAGTATCCTGGAATTACAACTGATCCCCAGACTACAGAGACAAATTTCCCAGAAGAAAACGGCTGCTTTGGAGGGTGGACTGCTGGTCTGTGGCCATAAGGAATTAATGGTTCATGGCCTGCTGAAGTCCCTCCTCTCCCAAAACCCTGTCCTCCCCAAACTCTGCCCCCCAAGTCACCAGGAATTTCCCAACCTAGTCTTGGCGACCCTGCCAATGGCCCACAATCTCTGGAATGGTGGTGGAAAGTGCCGTCAAGTTGCAGCTGATTTATGGTGACCCTGTAGGGTTTTCAAGGCAGGACACGGACAGAGGTGGCTTTGCCATTGCCTGCCTCTGCGTAGCAACCCTGGACTTCCTTGGTGGTCTCCCATCCAAGTACTAACTAGGGCTGACCCTAGCTTCTAAGATCTGATGTGACTGGGTGAGCCCGGGCAGCTCTGTAATATTATGGAAATAAAGGTCAAGGTCAAGGTTCCCTTGCTCGAAAGCCAGTCGAATCCTACTCTAGGGTCGCGGTGCTCATCTCCGTTTCAAAGCCGAAGAGCCAGCGCTGTCCGAAGACGTTTCCGTGGTCACGTGGCCGGCATGACTCAACGCCAAGGCGCACGGAACGCTGTTACCTTCCCACCGAAGCGGTACCTATTTATCTACTTGCAATTTCTTGCTTTCGAACAGCTAGGTTGGCAGGAGCTGGAACTAGAGACGGGAGCTCACTCCGTCATGCGGCACACTGGGGTCTTGAACTGCTGAACTACTGACCTTCCACAGCCTGCAGTTCAGCGTCTTAACCACTTGAGCCACCGCAGCTCCTTGAGCCACCGGACAAGCCCGTTAATTTCTCCCCCCCCACCCTTGGCATTCCACGACTCTTATTTATGACTCATTCATTTGTGTGGTCCCGTGGCCACTGTGAGGCTTATTTCCTTTCTTTCACATATTTCTCCATTTACCACTCTCTCTAGCTGCGCCTCTATACATATATCATTGTTGGGCTAGCAGATTTCCCTCCCCCCCCCCCAATCATCTTGCACTTTGGTTTTGTGGAAGAGTGCGTTGGGGAAAATGCTTTTTTCCCGCTCTCCACACGGCTTTTCTCAGGTAATCTTCATCTACCGTGCTGGAGTTAGACAGCCTCTCCTGTCTCTTTCACAGCCTCCCCATGGCTCAGGCTGGCAGGTTGATATCAAATGTTTAATCAAAACCAATCTAGGATGACAGTCGGGATAGGAAGCAGGCCGTACAGTGGCTGCCATGAAAAGGAAGGGGTCGTTTCTGATCGCACTTCGGCCGGATTTCTGAAAAAGGTTTCAACAAACCATTTAAACATGAATGATTTATTGCATGGTCCAGTTTCAGAGGACAGCCATATTGCTCTGTTGCTCTGTCCCCTCACTTTTGATCTTTAGGAGGGACTTGAAAATGGTTTTACTTAGTATGGTATTTGGTCAGCCATTTAAACCTAACAGCTAAGTGGTGGACCGCACATGGCTCAGTTGTTAGGTTTAAATGGCTGGCCCCAAGAAGCCTAACCGAACCGGCCAAAAGTCCGGTAAATGTTTGGGGAAGGCACCTTCCCCGAACATTGGTTCGGGGCCCCGAACTGGCGCACGTTCAGCCCGAATCTTTGCTCATGAGCTGGTTTGTGCCCATCCCTATCCGCAATTAATACAAATATCCTCGGTGCTGAATAATCAGGGGGACAAAATAAGCAAGGCTGAAATATTAAAGGGACAACCCAGGCATCTTTTCCCCAGTCCCCAAGTAAGATCGAAACAACAAAAGGAAAACATCTCTTTTGTAGGTCAGATGCTTTGGGTGGACAGCCGGAGGGAGGAGTGGGGAAAGCGTTTAGAGAGCATACATTCACAAAGCATATCGGGACATTCTTGAACTTTTTTTTAAAAAAATGAACGTCTTTAGAGTTCATGGGTGCCAATTGCACTTTGCAATCTGAACAAAGGGGTGTTCAAGCATCTCCAATGCTTTAGTGTTTCCACCTCCGCAACTGTCATGACTGCAGATAAAAATAATTGATAATCTTTCCATGATCAAAATAACCCATTCCAACTTGATTCTCTGAGATGTCTGTAAGTATATACCTCTAGTCTCCCCCACCTGCCCCTTCGGCCTGTCACAGACTGTAAGATGGATTTTCAAAATAATCTTTATGGCCAGGATTTTAACTGTGGAACATCTGTTTCATTTTGGGGAAACTATGACGAGCATCTGTTTCCAGGGAAGGTATGAATTAAACCAGACCACATTCGTTTGTAGAGTTATGGATTATCTAGTCTTACGTTGTTTTATGAATAAATCATCAAGGGTGGACCTGTGGTATCAACCATATCAGTGTGTTTTAGACTCAGTTTAAATCATAAATTTTTTTGTTGCTGTGAGTCTCTGTGCCCAAAGGCACTAAAATATTATGTTTATGAAAAGGGAAGCAAGTGTGTTTCAAGCACTGTTCCAGTTCATGGATCCTAGAAATACCTGTACATCAAGCCGGCAGTCCCAGCGGTAGTTATGTAGTCTCCTTCTAAATATAAGTATGACGGGAGGGAATGTGAACACACAAAAAGGTATCTCTCTGAGCTGAGAAGGTATCTGTCTGAGCTGATGCATGTATTTCTCAGACCTGAGAAGTCTCCCCCCCAATTTCTGCAGGTGCCAAATTCTAGTCAAATAGTGTTGGCATTAGACAAATTCCCCCTTTTTGCTCTAGACCCCTCCTCAGGCCATTCCTCAGATTCCTCTATCTTTTAAAGCCTTACATGGCCTGGAATCAGAGTATCTGAAGGACAGTCATTTCCCATACCTTCCTGTTTGGGAACTGCGATCACAGGGAGCGCCTTTGGTTGGTATCCCCTTTGGTGGGTAGAAGATCCTTTGGTGGGTACACAAAACAGGGCCTTTTCAGTGGCAGCCCCCTGATTATAGGACAATCTCCCCGGGGGGAGGCGCCTGCAGTCCCCTCACTTTCGATCTTTAGGAGGCCCTTGAAAATGGTTTTACTTCGTATGGTATTTGGTTAAATTTACAAGCGGTCCTGAGCTGTTTTTTTAAAAAATCCTTTGAAATGTTTTTAACATATTTTTTATCATACGTGTTTTGTATGATCTGACCTAGATGGCCCAGGCTAGCCTGATCTCATCAGATTTTGGAAGCTCAGCAGGGTCAGTCCTGGTTGGTACTTGGATGAGAGACTGCCAAGGAAGATCAGGGTCGCTACGCAGAGGCAGGCGAGGGCAAAGCACCTCTGACCGTCTCTTGCCTTGGAAACCCTATGGGTGTTGCCGTCAGTCAGCTGGTGACTTGGTGGCAAAAAGACAAAAAAGATCTGAAGAGAAACCTGAGTATTTGTATGTTTTTCGGCAATGTTGTCAGCTGCCTTACGTTGCATAAGAAAGCAAGGTGGCTGCTAAATGTTTTACCTGCATAAATATCCTCCCTGGAGCAGCATTTTATGGAGATCGGGTGGAGGGGGGGGTGCAGTTGGAGGAGGGAAGGCAGGAAACGTAGCATTCCACTGGTGGAAAATTTCGCCTGGATCCAACCCATTGTCTCAACTGGCGCCTATTATTTATTTGACGGGGAGTAGTGGGGTGGGCTTAATCCAACCCACCGCTCCACTATTTGTAAAGTCAGGGGTCATTTCCTGCAGGAGCGCACAGGAGCGGAGCTCCGGCAGTAAAGAGCCCAGGGGGCGGGCACATGCAACAAGCCCCGCCCCCTGCTCCCAGCAGTCTTCAGTCAGACCAAGAAGCAGCCAGGTAAGGTGCAGAGCTTCCCCCGGCCCCCCAGTCCAAAACAGTCCAGTGGCACCTTTAAGCCCAAGTTTTATTCAGGCACAAGCTCTCCCTCCCCTGCGAGGACAGATCTGCACGTTCCCCCCCCTCCCCAATAGCTAGCAATCCAAAACAGTCCAGTGGAGCCTGAGCAGTGGATGTTGCTTTCCGACACACTTCCGGTGATGTCAGGGGGTGTGGCATATGCAAATAAGTTATGCTAATGAGTTATGCTGATGAGCTCCTGCACCTCTTTTTCTACGAAATGACCCCTGTGTAAAGTGATGTGGTACTCTTAAAGACAGTTTGGTTGGGGGAACTCCTTGATTGGCCTTTCCAGCCACGGGACGTTTGTATGGAACGCCCGATTGCTCTTGAACATATCATACCTAAGAGCATAAGCGAGGCCAGTTTTGGATCAGGCCAATGGCCCATGCAGTCCAACACTCTGTCACACAGTGGCCAAAAATACCAGGTGCCCTCAGGAGGTCCAGCCATGGGGCCAGGACACTAGAAGCCCTCCCACTGTTGCCCTTGCCAGAGCCCTTGCCAGAGCATCCCTTGCCCCAGACTGAGAGTTCCTGTCTATACCTTGTGGCTAATAGTCACTGATGGACCTCTTGGATTCTCTTCTGTTGGATTTGGGATGGAGAAGTGCAGGAATCAGGGGAAAGGGGTGAGGAGTCCGATACAGACTTTGTTGTGAGTGAGAAGCCCTGACTGGCTTGCCAGTTCTGACTATCTCCGCTGGTTGTTTGGCACTTTTGCATGCCTTGCTCGGCTTTCATTGGACCTTCTCGGCTTCTGGTCCGCCTTTCTAGACTTCGTTTCAGAGGGCAGCCATGTTGGTCTGCAACAGAACAGCTAGACTGGAGTCCAGGAGGAGCACCTCAAGGGGCCAAGAAGACTCTGGGGATATAATCTTTGGGGAGTCCAAGCTCTGGCAAATGGCACTTTGACTCTCAAAAGCTGATACCTGAAAAACCTGTTGGTCTCTAAGGCACGACTGGACTTAAATCCACTTTCTGTACTTCTTGTTGTTGTTCAGTTGCACAGTCGTGACCTCACGGACCATGCCACGCCAGGCCCTCCTGTCTTCCGCCGTCCCCCGGAGTTTGCTCAACTTCATGTTCGTTGCCTCGATCACACTGTCCAACCATCTCTGAAAAGTACTGGGTTCGCCGCATGGAGGACTCAGACGACGGCATACTGTAGCACACGTTTATTGTACTTCTCACAAAGACTAACTCTAACGGCCGGCAGGCCAACTATATACATATCCACCCAGCAACCCCCCATTCCCATTGGAGGGTTTGAATGTCCCGCCAAAGTGGCTATTGGTTGGGGTTGGGGTTGGGGTATCCAGGATCCAAGGTTTCCATTGTTCTAGGATCCAAGCTCTTACCTGTGCCGCAGACCCCTGGTGGCAGTCCGCGTACATAACAATCTCATCCTTTGCCGCCCCCTTGTTCTTTGACCTTCAGTCTTTCCCAGCATCAGGGTCTTCTCCATTGAGTGCTCCCTTCTCATCTGGTCGCCAAAGTATTTGAGCTTCAGCTTCAGTCTCTGGCCTTCCAGGGAACAGTCAGGGTTGATTTCTGTACTTGGGCAGCTTTAAAGGCAACTTTCATAAAGGCTTTGGAAACCATTCAAAGGGGTCTGCTGAGGGTTGGAATCGGAAGCTGCTGGCAATGCTAAGCAGATGTCACAGTGGGAGTGGGTACCATGGAAACCCCCTAGAATCTCCCCATTTCTTCCCCACCAGAGTCTGCTGAATGTCCACGCGAGAGAATCTAGGTGAGCAGGTTATTAAATAGGAGAGGGGAGACAGAGAGAAAATGCAAAAAAAAAATCTTAACAGATCCCTCTTCCGAGATTAAATCAATTTTGAAGCGAGACTCTCAGGTGTTCTTATATTTATATATTTATATTTATACTTTCAATTTGTACCCCGCTCACCCCCGAAGGGCTCTGAGCAGCTTACACGGTGCATGGTGCAGAGACATAAGAACATAAGAACATAAGAGACGCCAATGTTGGATCAGGCCAAAGGCCCATCCAGTCCAACACTCTGTGTCACACAGTGGCCAGAAATACCAGTGCCATCAGGAGGTCCAGCAGTGGGGCCAGGACATTAGAAGCCCTCCCACTGTTGACCCCCCCCAAGCACCAAGAAGACAGAGCATCACTTGCCCCAGAGCCCCTAGCTATACCTTGTGGCTAATAGCCACTGATGGACCTCTGCTCCATATGCTTATCTAATTCCCTTTTGAAGCCGTCCATGCTTGTAGCACCCACCACTTCCTGTGGCAGTGAATTCCATGTGTTAATCACTCTTTGGGTGAAGAAGTACTTCCTTTTATCCGTTCTAACCCGACCGCTCTGCAGTTTCATGGAGTGCCCACGAGTTCTTGTATTGTGAGAAAGGGAGAAAAGTACCTCTTTCTTTACCTGCTCTTTCCCATGCATAATCTTATAAACCTCGATCATGTCACCCCTCAGTCGTCTTTTCTCCAAGCTAAAGAGCCCTAAGCGCTTTAACCTTTCCTCATAGGGAAAGTGTTCCAACCCTTTTATCATTCGAGTTGCCCTTTTCTGCACTTTTTCCAAAGCTATAATATCCTTTTTAAGGTGTGGTGCCCAGAACTGCACACAGTATTCCAAATGAGGTCTCACCATTGATTTATATAGGGGCATTATTATATTGGCTGATCTGTTTTCAATACCCTTCCTAATAATCCCCAGCATAGCATTGGCCTTCTTTATTGCAGTCACACACTGTCTCGACATTTTCAGTGAGTTATCCACTACAACTCCAAGATCTCTCTCTTGCTCAGTCTCTGCCAGTTCAGACCCCATCAATGTGTATTTATATTTAGGATTTTTGGCTCCAATGTGCATCACCTTGCACTTGGCCACATTGAACCCCATTTGCCATGTTGACGCCCACTCGCCCATCCTTGACAGATCCCCTTGGAGTGCCTCACAATCCTCACTGGTTTTCACCACCCTGAACAACTTTGTATCATCCGCAAATTTAGCCACTTCACTGCTTACTCCCATCTCCAAATCATTAATGAACAAGTTAAAAAGCAGTGGACCAAGTACTGATCCCTGCGGTACCCCACTGCTTACCACCCTCCACTGAGAAAATTGCCCACCTACACTCACTCTCTGTTTTCTATGAACTAGCCAGTTTTTGATCCATAAAAGGACTTGTCCTTCTATCCCATGATTTTTGAGCTTACTTAGGAGCCTTTGATGAGGAACTTTATCAAAAGCTTTCTGGAAGTCAAGGTAAATAATATCTATTGGATCCCCCTTGTCCACATGTTTGTTCACCCCCTCAAAGAACACTAACAGGTTAGTGAGACAAGATCTTCCCTTACAGAAACCGTGCTGAGTCTGCCTCAATAGGTTTTGTTCATCTATGTGCCTACTAATTCTTTCCTTAATAATGGTTTCCACCAATTTACCCGGTATCGACGTCAGACTGACTGGCCTGTAATTTCCCGGATCTCCTCTGGAACCCTTTTTAAAGATGGGAGTGACATTAGCTACCTTCCAATCCTCAGGAATGGAGGCAGATTTTAAGGAAAGATTACATATCTTTGTCAGGAGATCTACAAGTTCACATTTGAGTTCTTTCAGAACTCTCGGATGTATGCCATCTGGGCCTGGTGATTTTTCAGTTTTTAAGTTGTCTATCAGTTTTAGGACCTCCTCTCTCGTCACCTCAATCTGACTCAGGTCTTTCAACACCCCTCCTGAAATCAGTGGTTCTGGAGTGGGCAAGCACTTCTCATCTTCCACAGTGAAGACGGAGGCAAAAAATGCATTTAGCTTCTCAGCCATTTCCCTATCATCCTTCAATACTCCTTTTACCCCTTGGTCGTCCAAGGGCCCCACTGCCTCCCTGGCTGGTTTCCTGTTTCTAATGTATTTGAAGAAAGTTTTATTGTTGGTTTTTACGTTTTTTGCTATATGCTCCTCATATTCCCTTTTTGCCTGCCTGACCTCAGACTTGCATTTTATTTGCCATAGCCTGTGTTCCGTTTTATCAGCCTCACTGTGACTAGCTTTCCACTGCTTAAAGGAATTCTTTTTACTTTTTACAGCCTCCATTACTCTGTTTGTTAACCATGCAGGCTTTTTCCTATACCTTTTTGTGCCTTTCCTAACCTGCGGAATATATATTTTTTGAGCTTCTAGGATCGTAGTTTTAAATAGATCCCAAGCTTCCCCAATTGTTTTGACCCTTTCTACTTTTCCTTTCAGTTTCCTCCCCACGTGTCCCCTCATATCAGAGAAATTACCCCTTTTAAAGTTAAAAATGGTTGTGTGAGTCTTTTTGGCCAATTCTCTATTTGTACAAATGATGAACTCAACAACATTATGATCACTGTTCCCAAGCGGTGCAATCACTTTTACATCTCTCACCAGGTCTTGAGTGTTACTTAGGACTAAATCAAGGATCGCCTCTCCCCTGGTAGGTTCCGTGACCATCTGCTCCATAGCACAGTCATTTAGAGTGTCTAGAAACTCAATCTCTTTTTCCCGGCTAGAACACATATTGACCCAATCAATGTGTGGGTAGTTAAAATCACCTATTATTACACAGTGTTTTTGTCTAGTTGCTATCTTTAAGGCATTCATCATTTTATAATCCTCCTCTATCTTTTGATCTGGTGGGCGATAACAAACTCCCAGTGTTAAGTTTCCTTTTGGCCCCCCTATGCAGAAACCCTAACTATGGCCACAGTACGTCTGGGGTGGGGGGAGCCCTACCAGGCTCCGATCGTCCTGGCTCCGATGGTTCATTTATCCGGCGAGTGGGCGACTTCTTCCAGTTCTCTCTGGTGCGTCTTCCGCGGCCTCCGCTGTTCTTTCGGCTCACTGGCGACTCTTCTCGGGGGCTGTTGGTTATGGGCCCTGGTGCGCAGCCGCGGTGGGCGTCACAACGTCCTTGCGGCTCCGGACGTCCTCCTGCTGGCCACGTCATCAGCTGCCGAGCCAACCGCCTCCTTGGGATGTCGCTGCCTCTCTTCATCTCCTCCGTGCTGACCGCCACCGGTTTGTGTCTTGCAGGTTTGTGTCTTGACCTGAACATTGTCGATGTTCTGACAATCCACCTGCACACACACAAACACAGAGTTTCTGAAATAGTGTTTTGGTAGTATCCTAATATCAGGTGTTCTGATGATTACATGGCCCAGAACAGAACTGACACCTGAAGACCGCTATTGGAACTGGGAAAGACAGAGAAAGAAACCTTCTCCCCCACTGCATACTGTGATAGTTAGCCAGTGCTGTCACAACCAAGTCTATTGGGATATGAGGTGTTTCAGGGAGAGCTTTAGAAACCTGTGGCACTCAGTGTAGTGGTTAGGAGCGCGGACTCTAATCTGGGAGAACCAGGTTTGATTCCCCACTCCTCCATATGCAGCTGTTGTTGTGACCTTGGGTCAGTCATGGCGGTCTCAGAGCTGTTCTCTCAAGAGCAGTTCTCAAAGGGCTCTCTCAGCCCCACCCACGTCTCTGTCAGGTAGCCCTGTCATAAGTCTGGAATGTGGAGGGGTGCCCTCCCGCTTTCTGTCTCAGCTCTCCCTGGCTCACCAACTGTTTGCTATCTTATGCTTGACCTTGTAGATGTTACAGCTGCAGTTTTACTTGGCTGGGAAAGTTAATGGCTTTTTGCTTTGCCTGCTTGCTTTGCCTGCCCGCGCGAGATGTATCCATTGGCTTATGCTTACCGGGGGAATGTTTGATTCTAGTATAAGTCAGAGGCCATTCCTGACACAAGCTGTATACGTGTCTCTAGTACTGGATCTACCAATAAACAGTTATCTTCTGATGAAGCCCTGTGTTGTGTAACCTGACTAAAGACCCTGACTGTCACAGGGTGTCTGTTGTGAGGAGGGGAGGGGAAGGAGATTGTAAGCTGCTCTGAGACTCCTTTGGGTAGTAAAGGGTGGGGTATAAATCTAATCTATTCTCCTCCTCCTCCTCCTCCTCCTCCTCCATGACCTCACTGGGGGCACCACCGACTTCTCATCCACAGTTTGGAGCTGAACTCAGAAGAAACCCAGTCTCCTTTCCAGTGTTTTCATCAAAATAGCTCAATTTGCCAAGCCCAATTCTGAATCAAGCTAGGAGAAGGGACTCATCCATCTCTGCTAATTGCCACCTAGATGACTTGGGAAGTCTCAGAACAGGCATTCGCTGTTATTGACCTGCGCTGATGGATTTTCTCAGTTGTTCTGAGGACAGACAAGGCTTCCATTCCATTGCAAATATCCAGTCCATATTTCACGGATGACAGGTCATCATCTTCCTTTTCTCCCCCTCCCCTTGTGAAAACATAAACTAAAGCTGATGAGATACGGAGATCCTGATCCAGAGGAAGTTTTGGAACAGCGGAATGGGTTCTTTGCCCGTTGCCTTAAGTCCCTTTGTTTCCGGTGATGCTTTTAGTTAGATGGGGCGGGACCGCTGCATATTCCCAGTGAATTAAAATATTGCGTGAAGCGTTACAGTACCGCCATTAGAATTAAACAATAACACAAATGTCACAAATGCTAGCGGCAGAAGATCTTTCCATGGGTCTCTCCTCCTCCTCCTCTAGTATGTCCCCCAACACTCCGTGCTAATGACTTGTGAGCAGAGCCCGAGATTCATGGTTATATGATGAGCAGTCTAAATGGAGCTGCGGTGGCTCAAGTGGTTAAGACGCTGAACTGCCAGCTGTGGAAGGTCGGTAGTTCAGCAGTTCGAGACCCGAGTGTGCCGCATGATGGAGTGAGCTCCCATCTCTAGTTCCAGCTCCTGCCAACCTAGCAGTTCGAAAGCAAAAAATTGCAAGTAGATAAATAGGTACCACTTCGGTGGGAAGGTAACAGCGTTCCGTGCGCCTTGTTGTTTAGTCATGCCGGCCACATGACCACGGAAATGTCTTCGGACAGCGCTGGCTCTTCGGCTTTGAAACGGAGATGAGCACCGCAACCCTAGAGTCGGACTCGACTGGCTATCGAGCAAGGGAACCTTTACCTTTTTACTAAAGGAAGCAGAGAGCAGTCCTGGGGGGAACTTCCTTGTGCAAGTCTCGGTGAGATAAGTAGGGAGCCGCAGAGGAGCGTTAGCAGGGCCCTTTGAAATGGCAGCGCTGAGGCCGCAACTTCTTAACATTCAAGCTGTTAAAATGATTAGGGAGGAGCTTTAACTTAATGGGAATAAAATGTCTTTTCTTGTACATAAATGTGGGGGGAAATTTACTGGGGAAGTCAAGCTGCAGCAATAATAATAAGAGCCCTTATTAAATTAATGATCAATGTTCACAACCCATCCACCTTTATTTTTAATGTAATTTAGTTCTCTTTTTTTTGTGAAAGAAAAGGGGGGGGAGTGCTGAAATGACGATGAAATGGCATTTTCGCCGGATAATCCATCATTTGTGATACTTCACTTGAAAAACACACAAAAAAGATTCCGGTGCTGAGGTCAAGCAAGTATTAGAGATCCATAAATTGCAAGAACGTAAATTCCCCCCATTCCTACATTACTTCCTCACATTTTCCCCCTTTACGGGTGTATCCAGGCATACTGAGTTTGTCTTGAAAAAAGAAGGGGGGGGCGCACAATCATTTTGGTTTCTTTTATTTCCTTTCTGCTTTATGGGGCTTATGCGCACAATAAGCACATTCTAAGTACAGCTCCGTAGCTCCCATTTAGATATAAAATGTGATATTCTCCACTGCACATCCGTAGTCTGTTGCCTGTTAGCCCCGGATCAAAAAGAGGGAGAGAGGAAAAGAAGTAAAGTGAATCGAGGCCAGTTCACTGAAGTTTTCTCATAAAGCCACAAGGAATTTCAGAGCAGCCCGAATCTGGGTTGCCCAAGCAAGCCCTGTCTCATCAGATCTTGGGACCTAAGCCCCGATTAGTACTTGGATGGAAGGCCACCAAGGAAGTCCAGGGTGGTGACACAGAGACAGGCAATGGGAAACCGCCTCTGTTAGTCTCTTATCCTGACCTGGTTGGCCCAGGCTAGCCTGATCACATCAGATCTCGGAAGCTAAGCAGGGTCGGCCCTGGTTAGTCCTTGGCCGAAGAATAGATTCTTTTGAACTATGGTGCTGGAGAAGACTCTTGAGGGTCCCTTGGACTGCAAGGAGATCAAATCAGTCAATCCTAAAAGAAATCAACCCTGACTGTTCCCTGGAAGGCCAGATAATGAAGCTGAAGCTCAAATACTTTGGCCACCCAATGAGAAGAGAGCACTCACTGGAGAAGAAGACCCTGATGCTGGGAAAGACTGAAGGTCAAAGAAGACGGGGACGGCAAAGGGTGAGATGGTTAGACAGTGTCATAGATGCAGCGAACATGAAGTTGAGCCAACTTCAGAGGACGGCGGAGGACCGGAGGGCCTGGCGTGATCTAGTCCATGGGGTCGCGAAGAGTCGGACTCAACTGTGCGACTGAACAACAACAACAACAAAGGAGACCACCAAGGAAGAAGTCCAGGGTCACTACACAGAGGCAGGCAATGCCAGACCACCTCTGTTCATCTCTTGCCTTGGAAAAACCCATGAGGGGTTGCCATAAGTCAGCTGTGACTTGATAGCAAAAAACAACAACACAGCAACAAAATTCCGAGCAGAGTATCATAAAACGGCTTCTTTGAAGTCACTCACCAAGATGTAACCCATTTTTGTATCTTCTTCACACTCTGACTTTTTCTGATCATCCAGTTTGCTTGGGAGCAACTCATGCCACATATCTCACATTCCCTGGGAGCCTCCATCAGAATGACATAGTTATTTTTAGCCTGAATGCCCAGGAACCCACAACACCTACCTGTGATGATTTTGGCATGCTGGCAAATAAAAGCAAGTGGAGATGTGGGTCATGCTTTGGCAGACGCACCAGAGTAAACTGGAGCTAGTGTGACATCGTCAACACCACATGGGTCTACCTTGATCTTCTGGTTGGGGAACTGGCTCTACGGGGCCACGCAAAATGGGTCTGGTGCGCCACTATTTGGTACGTGTGGCAAGAGGTGCTCTACTCCTTCTGCCCGACCCAGTTCTGTTCTGGACCAATTCTGTTGATGGGGGGTCAGTCTCGCTCGGTTGTCTGTTCTACGTTGCATCTAAAAATAATCTTGTGAGCTTCTAAAAACGTATCGTTACGAACCCTAGAGAGAATAACGTGATGGTCTTTGAATGAGGGGTGTACTTTGCCAATCATACAGGACTCCCTTTCCTCCCTGCCCAACGTCTGACCAGATGTAACAATTTCTTAATAGCACCTAGATCTCTGGACTGCTCACCGGTTTGGTTCATTGGATTACTTTGTTATAGACAACTAAATTGATCTACATGCTACACCGGGGGCTCCTCCGTAGCGCCTAGGAGGCTCCATGGCACCCACCAACACCTTTCCTGATGCCTGCCAAGTGTTTTTAGCTGTGCTTCTGCCTGAAACATTGAAGAGTTACTACTAGATTTGTGTATAACCTCGCTCCCTGACATTTTGTTGTTGGTTCTGCCTCCTGAGGCAGCCATTTTGTTGTTGTGCTAACCACCCCACGTCAGAATCCAAGCAGTGCCTACAGGCTCAAAAGGGTTGGGGACCCCTGTGCTGTGCATACATACAAGAATCATTTAAACTACTTAAGCTTCATTTTGTATGTTCGCTTCATCGCTTTCCAACCATTTGATCCGCAAGGCGCCTACCATGTATACAATTCATAAAACCAATGCAGTTGGTGCACAACATAATTCCTACCATATATACACGAAAACAAGAACAAGGAATTATTCTTTGAATGCTTAGCAGAATATGGCATTTAACCTGTGGGTTTTTTTTTGGGGGGGGGAAGTGACAGGCATAGAAGGCTTCATAAGGGAGAGTATTTAATAAGTGAGAGCCACCCGTCTTCCTCTTTGTGGATGTT
Source organism: Gekko japonicus (assembly GCF_001447785.1). Classification (NCBI taxonomy): domain Eukaryota; kingdom Metazoa; phylum Chordata; class Lepidosauria; order Squamata; family Gekkonidae; genus Gekko; species Gekko japonicus. The sequence continues at coordinate 186,708 of NW_015173210.1, read as the reverse complement.
AAATCTCTTTCCAGCCAAACAAGGGCCCATCAGATGACTTCAAAGCCCACCGCTGACCTACTACAGAACGGTGAAGGTCCATGTCTGTTTTTTCTCTTATGAATGTATGTGTTTGCTGTCAAGCTGCAACCGACTTACGGCGATCCCCAGCAAGGGGCTTTCAAGGCACGTGATTAAGCAGAGGTGGTTTGCCATTGCTTTCCTCGGCAGAGTCTTCCATAGTGGTCTTCCGCCCAAGTGCCGGTCCAGCTTAGCTTCTGAGATCTGATGTCATTGGGCTATGCCATACCATTCCTGTTTTGTCTCCTAGCTTCCTCTAAAAAACCAAACAAAGGCGGTTTTGTTCATTTCAAATATCGGTCTGCATTCATCACCCCTTTTTTGAAATGTGAATGCCACGTAATATGTTAGTTCTTTCTTTGAGAGAAGATTGTATGGATTTTATTGAGTTCCAGGTTAACGTTGTGATGGATAATATAAATCTCGGCGCCTTTCTCCCAGCATCTGTTATTTAATATTATTGACATTACCAGTACAAATCAGGCTTGAGGAATCTTCTCTCTTTTTTAGTTACATGTAAACATTTAGTTGAATGTAAACTAACCTATTGATAGTCTATACACAGAATGGTTTATTGATATTTTCATGGGATTTCATAATATTCGTCCTTCCTAATAGCTCCATTGATTCGTTTACAGAGTGAAAATATAATGTTGGATAATAAGACCAAAAAAAGGCCTATTTTATGTTGTAGAAATAAGGATTTAGAAGGATTGACAGAGAGTAGACCTGAATTTTCACATTGTAGAGGAAGGCGCCAAGGAACCTAAGGTTACCAACTGGCCAGTTTTCCTCTGGAGTGGCTGCTGTTTTCCCCTTCTGGCCAGTTGCCAAAAGAGAAAAATTATGTCTGTTTTCTATCATGGAAAGAATTAGAGGCGCTACAGACCGATTTTCCACAAGCTGCTGCTCTGCGCTTGCTCTTCCCTTCGCCCCGATCGTACGTGTCAATTTCACACTATTTATTTATTTATTTATTTATTTATTTATTGGTTTTCTATCCCACCCTCCCCACGAATGGGCTCAGGGCGGCCACATTTTGCCCCACAGCCTCGCCTGATTTCCCCCACGTCTACTCAATTTTGTTTTTTGAGGATTGAGTAGACGCGGGAGGAATCGGGTGAAGCTGCGAGGCAAAATGCGGCCGCGCAGCACAGTGTGAAATTGACGTGTGCGATCGGGGCAAAGGGAAGAGCGAGGGCAGAGCAGCAGCTTGTGGAAAATCGGTCACAAACTATATGGCGAAGGTATTTGGCAAGGTTGCCCATGAACCAAGCCACCCATCTCCTTGCTGTTGGCAGAGTTAGACCTGCACAGTGAGTGGAATGGGGGAGCTGCTTAAGAATAAAGTTTGCACTATGCCTGTTGCTTTCATAAAGAAGTGCTTTATTGTGAAGGAACTCCACATTGGCCAAGGAGAAGCAGGCTATGATCATGCGTACAATTAGACCCGACATAGGCGCGAATGCCAGGCGGATTTAAAGGGAGCTATCAGACAAGCACATCTGGGAAGCGCCCTGCAGCCATCAGCAACCCGTTCTGCTCCACCGCAGAAGCGGAGTTAAAAGGCACTAGGGGAAATCTGGTAGTAAAAAGGCTGCGACGGGCCACAGATGGACTTTCCACAGATGGACAATCAGAACAATTAATCTAATTAGACGGTGTAACAGGTAAGTAAAAACATAACGGTATGAGTTGTTGATGAAAATCTGCGGAGTTCAAATTCCATTTCGAAGAGACTTCCTCTGAACGTCATCAAGCTTTTTGAGTGGCAACAAACAACAAGATGTTTTCTTTGATTTCCAATACGTATTCATTCTAAACTGTTGGTATCCTGATCCATGATCCACGGAAATCTACTTAGACAGGCATATTCCCTAGTAACACCTCAAAAAGCTTTTTTTTTTTTGAAACCCCCTAAGGGGTATTTTTATTGTTTTTCAATAGACTACAAAACTACAAAGGAAAAATTGGGAAGGGACTACATCTATGGATAAAGAAAGTATACCCACACTAACTAAAAACCCAAGAGTGAGAGATCATATCCCAGTTAAACTAAATGTTAGTATTACATTTGTTAATAAGATAATATACTTGTAGAGTTCTTGCTTTGCTTGATGACCGTCTAATGAGATGAATTGTTCTGATTGTTTCAAAATACTATAAACCTTTGTATCTATTTTTGAAAGTATATAAGCGCATGTTTTTGCAGCTTTCCTTGTGTTTTTCTTTCTGTTATCATCTCTGTAGCTGTGACCTTCTAGTTGTGGTTATCAGGTCACAGTTGATTTATGGTGACCCCCACATGGTTTTCAAGGCAAGAGACATTCAGAGGTGGTTTGACCTACCCCTTTGTATTGACCCTGGACTTCCTTGTTGGTCTCCCAGTCAAGTACTAATCAGGGCCAACCTGGTTTTGCTTCCAAGATCTGATGAGGTTGGGCTGGCCTGGGCCTTCCAAGTCAGGACATACACAGTACAGCCGCTCAATGAAGTGTGATATACCAACAGGATAATCCTGGCTGCGGGGGTGGTGCAGGTCACATATATTTGCTTTGATGAAAGCTTAGTAACTTTTGATCATCACATCTTCCCTTTGGTGGTGTGGCTGGACACTTTCAGATTATACACATTCAGTCTGGTCTGACTGGCAGCAACTTCAAGTATTTGAAGGGCCGTCATGTAGAAGATGGAGCAGACCTATTGCTCCGGATTGCAAGACTAGATCTAATGGGTGGAAATCACAAGGGAGTCGTTACCGGCTAAATATCAGGAGAAACTTCCCAACTGTAAGAGTGGTTGAGCAGTGGAACAGACTGCCTTGGGAGGTTGTGGATGCTCCTTCGCTGGACGTTTCCAAGCGGAGGCTGGACGACCATCTTTCGGGTATTTTGTGGGGCTATCTTTCGGCTCTGCTCCTGCAGAGTGCAGGGGGTTGGACTAGATGACCTGTAAGTTCCCTTCTAACTCTAACATTCTATGATTCTATGATTCTATAACTCTCCAGTTTCTCCCGACCCTGCTTAGCTTCCGAGATCAGACGAGATCGGGCGTGTTCAGGGTGGTATGGCCATAGGCATAACTCTCCAGTTTCTCAGGCAGAGGTCCTTTACATCACCTATTACCTGATTCTTTCCATATAGGGATGCCAGGGACTGGACCTCAGACCTTCTGCATGCAAAGCTGCATGCATGCCGAGCCACGATTCCACCCCTAACATTATACCAGAATAGGCAGAACTGACCTTGATAGACCAACAGACTGGCTGAGGATAAGGCCCCTGGTCTTGCGTGTTCCGGATCCTTTATGGCTGGAGAAGACAGGAGAGGACCTTGAAAAGTTTCTTCCCATGATTGTTCATTTCAGGCATCCCAAAATGCTGTATTTCAGATAGAGGTTAGTTTGGCATTGCCTACCCTCAGGTGGGAGCTGCGGTGGCTCAAGTGGTTAAGACGCTGAACTGCAGGCTGTGGAAGGTCGGTCGTTCAGCAGTTCAAGACCCAAGTGTGCCACATGACAGAGTGAGCTCCCGTCTCTGGTTCCAGCTCCTGCCAACCTAGCAGTTCGAAAGCAAGAAATTGCAGGTGGATAAATAGATACCACTTCGGTGGGAAGGTAACAGCGTTCCGTGCGCCTTGGTGTTTAGTCATGCCGGCCACATGACCATGGAAACGTCTTCAGACAGCGCTGGCTCTTCGGCGTCGAAACGGAGATGAGCACCACAACCCTAGAGTCGGACTCGACTGGCTTTCGAGCAAGGGCACCTTTACCTTTACCTTTTTACCCTCAGGTGCTTGTGATGGGCTGTTTACCCCAGAGACATCTGCTCCATTTTAGACTCTGGGCAGACTGGGATTATGCAATTTAGAGCATGGGGAAACTCCCCCACAACCCCGAGTGATTCAGATTCCTTGTAAACTGGTAGGAAGAAGCATAGACCAGCTGACTTTGCCTCCTAGCTCACCTCGAATGGATGTGGGTCATCCAGTAGCAGCAATAAAATGACATCGTATAAGATCTTTTTATGAGGTCATAAAGGTCAATAGTGGGTTAGGCTGCAACCCCAAGCAGCCAAGCCTAGACCGAGAGTGCATTTATGAAAGCCCAAATGGATGGGCTCCGACCTTTGATTGGGACAGTTGAGCTGGTGAATAGCTACAAAATTTTGTTTTGTGGAATTTCCCCCCCAGGAAAAAAGACATCTTTGGATAGGGACAGATAATAGCTTTTCCAAAGAAATGTTGTAGACATTGCCCACGTTTAGTTTTTAGTAAAGGTAAAGGTTCCCTTGCTCGAAAGCCAGTCGAATCCGACTCAAGGGTTGCGGTGCCCATCTCCGTTTCAAAGCCGAAGAGCCAGCGCTGTCCGAAGACGTTTCCGTGGTCATGTGGCCGGCATGACTAAACGCCAAGGCGCACGGAACGCTGCTCCCTTCCCACCGAAGTGGTACCTATTTATCTACTTGCAATTTCTTGCTTTCGAACTGCTAGGTTGGCAGGAGCTGGAACTAGAAACGGGAACTCACTCCGTCATGCGGCACACTCGGGTCTCAAACTGCTGAACTACCGACCTTCCACAGCCTGCAGTTAACCACTTGAGCCACTGCAGCAGTTTTTAGTACTCTGCTCTGTTCTCAGCCCTGACTGGAGGGCCCAGCCTCGCCCACTTTAATTAGGTCCCAGAAACTGAGCAGGGTCAGCCCGGGCTAATCCTTGGATGAGATGCCACCGAGGAAGTCCAAGGCTGCTATGCAGAGGCAGGTGATGGCAAAACCACCTCTGAACATCTCTTGCCTTGACAACCCAATGGGGTCATGGTAAATTGCCTGTGACTTGGTGGCATTTACCACCACCACCACCACCATACTCCCAGGTTAAAACGTTTTTTGGGGTCTTCATAGCGCTGAAGGGGAAAGCCAAAAGCATCCCTCAACTAGAAGACCAATAACTGCTACAAAGGACAAAGCATATTTCCAAAGCACCTGTTGGATATTGCTGATATCAAACAATACACTCTTTTGTCAGTGAGATCTTCTCATGAGGCTTCAGGCTTTGGCATGATGAATCTAATTTGTATCGTTTGTACAATGGTCCTCTTGTGGAACGGGGGGGGGGACGTGCAGGTCTGTCCTCGCAGAGGAGGGAGAGCTTGTACCTGAATAAAACTTGGTCTTAAAGGTGCCACTGGACTGTTTTGGATTGCTAGCTATTGGGGGG
>NW_015173210.1:140913-181411 GCF_001447785.1 Gekko japonicus | reverse complement strand
GGTCTGGGGGGTGTTTGGGTTGGTAGGGATGGGGGGGGGGGAGCGTGCAGATCTGTCCTCACAGAGGAGGGAGAGCTTGTACCTGAATAAAACTTGGTCTTAAAAGTGCCACTGGACTGTTTTGGATTGCTAGCTATTTGGGGGGGGGGGAGCGTGCAGATCTGTCCTCGCAGAGGAGGGAGAGCTTGTACCTGAATAAAACTTGGTCTTAAAGGTGCCACTGGACTGTTTTGGACCAGGGTGGTGGTGGGGGGCTCTGCAACTTACCTGGATGCTTCTTGCTCTGACTGAGGGCTGCTGGGAGCAGGGGGCGGGGCTTGTTGCATGTGCCTGCCCCCTGGGCTCTTTACTGCCGGAGCTCCGCTCCTGTGCGCTCCTGCAGGACATGACCCCTGAGTAGAAGGCAGCTTCGTGTATTCACAAGTATAGTTGGCTGTATCCCAATGGATTTTTTAAAAAGTGTTTTGAAAAGCTCCCTGTCATTTTTAACTAAAGCTAACTGGATTGTCTTTGCCAAAGTGTATGTTCGGTGGCGTCTCTTTAGATTGCTTTTTTGTTTTGTTTTGTTTGTTTCCCTTGGCCTCCATTTTCATTTTCTCTGCGTTAAAAACAAAACACAGAATTGCCCTGGATCATTTTCAGTTTGAAAGGAACCTGATCAGAGAAGAGTCTCGGTTTTGAGTGTATTGGCATAACAGATAGCCAAGGAATCATCATTCAAGAATACACAGTATCTGCCAGTATCAAACTGTGTAAAATCACTCGGATGTATTTCTGAAGCTTTCAACGTGGAATGGTTAGTGCTTTTGGTTCTGCTATTTGACACCTGCAAGATGGGTTTTTTTTAATGTTTCAGCGGTGGCCAAACTGTTCCCCGGCACTGTCATGCTTTAAAAAGAACAATAGAATGGTGATTTCCAAAATCAAATCTGTTGAAGGAATTAACTAGGATTTCTTCAGTGAGTTCATGCTCTTCTTGACATGTGTTTAGAATGGTGCAGGGGCTGAACATGGGGTTTCCAATCTTGACACTTACACAAAAGTAGATAGGGAGGGCACGCTTCTTTGAACGCTCGCTTGCTACCTGGAAGTCAGATTTGATTAATAGCGCCCAAAGTTCTTGGTCTATTTGACTTTCTGTATTTGAAGAAACACATTGTAAAACTAGTAACGTAAAGAAAAGGGGGGGGGAGCCAGGCACTGAAAGCAGTACATAGAAAGACCTTAAGAGTGGGAAGGAGCAGTGAAAAACTGTGCAAAGAAGTTATATAGGGACTTGTATGAGAATTTGTGCCTTAATTCAGTGTGACTCCAGCCCTGGACACCTAACAGGCTAATTGCATAAAAGGGGATATACCAGCCTTAGTTCCGTTACAGCTTTAACATCCATAATATATGGTGTAGCAATGCAGACACATTCTTTGAAAATCTCTAGCAGATATTCTATGGATAATGTTTGTACAAATACAAATACAAAAAAACCCCTTTATTGGCATATATCAAGTTATCCATACAGACAGTAAGCAAATATAGAAGTAACAAGGATAATTTAAATATAAGCAGTTAAACAATTTTCAATCAGTCCTTTGATTAAAGTAAAGGTAAAGGTTCCCTTGCTCGAAAGCCAGTTGAATCCGACTCTAGGGTTGCGGTGCTCATCTCCGTTTCAAAGCCGAAGAGCCAGCGCTGTCCGAAGACGTTTCCGTGGTCATGTGGCCGGCATGACTAAACACCAAGGCGCACAGAACGCTGTTATCTTCCCACCGAAGCGGTCCCTATTTATCTACTTGCAATTTCTTGCTTTCGAACTGGTAGGTTGGCAGGAGCTGGAACTAGAGATGGGAGCTCACTCCGTCATGCGGCAACTCGGGTCTCCAACTGCTGAACTACCAAACTTTAAAATAGGGCTACTTATCCAGTTATTTCAGGTAACAAGTAGTTAAGAAGACGGTGCACCATCAGGGTGTCTGAATAGCCCGACAAATTGAATAAAATTGAGTCTAAAAGATCATGTTTGTCATTCCAGGCCCACTGGTGGTAGCTGATGCTGCAGTATTGGTGAATTTTCCTTATCAGTCCCTTAAATTGGAAAGCTACTGGGAGTCCAAGTATGAGCAGGTTGTGTGTGTGTTTGCAGAGGGCAAATTAACTGGAGATAAGAGGACCATTCATTCCAGTATCCTTTTTCCTGTCTGTTCAGTATTTACCTGGGAAATAGCCCTGACCTGGATATAGCCCAGGCTAGCTTGATCATGTCAGATCTCAGAAGCTAAGCAGGGTCAGCCTGGGCTAGTATTTGGATGGGAGACGTCCGGGGAATACCAGGGTCGTGACGCAGAGACAGGCAATGGCAAACCTCCTCTGAAAGTCTCTTGCCTTAAAAAAACAAGTCTAGTTCACCACCAGTGGTGCGTAATGCTAAAAGAGCTAAAAAATCTGGCTGCCAGACAATCTTAGGATCTCCTGGCTATTATACCCACAATGCCCACAATGCCCTACAATAATTAGTAATTATTATTGTCTGGGAAATGTAGCTTCTGTTGCCCACAATCAAACGGTTGAGGATGGGAGCAAAAGTTCCGAAGTGCGCTGGAGCCCATTTTGGATTGGGACCCCAACAGGGGGTAAGGAATTTGTGCAATCAGGAATTGTTTGTTGTTGTTCAGTCGCACAGTCGAGTCCGACTCTTCGCGACCCCGTGGACCAGATCACGCCAGGCCCTCCTGTCTTCCGCCGTCCTCTGAAGTTTGCTTAACTTCATGTTCGTTGCATCGATGACACTGTCTAACCAGCTCATCCTTTGCCGTCCCCGTCTTCTTTGACCTTCAATCTTTCAATCTTCAGGAATTGTAGTAGCTTATAAAAGCTGAAATTTGACTTGGGGGATGCTTTGGGTGAGGGGTAAATTTTGTCCTAAGAATGGAGCAAGCAATTTCAGGCGGAAATCTGTTCCCTGTTGAAACAAAAGGACAGGAATAAACACTTATATTGTCGAAACATATTTCTAAAGGAAGATGTTTTCTGTACATCCCAAACTTAGATTCCCACTTGTACCTTGTTTATTCCTACATTTTCAGAAAGCCTGCTTATCTATCTATCTATCTGTCTGTCTGTCTGTCTGTCTGTCTGTCTGTCTGTCTATCTATCTATCTATCACATTTGGGGTGTCAGAATGTCTGCATCCTGACCCTCCATTAACCCAGCCCCATTCACTTTATAGGGCCCTGCAAGGTCCAGAGAAAAAAAATTCAGGATTGGGGGGGGGGGGTCTCAGCTACCATGTTACCCTCCCCCTTCCCGACTCCCTCTGATCCATCCAGTGGTGAAAGATCAGAAGGGTCCTCCTTGGACTGCTTCCTGGCCTCCTTTTCATGGCCGCGTGGCAAGTCACACCTTTGTTGTTGTTGTTCAGTCGCACAGTCGAGTCCGACTCTTTGCGACCCCATGGACCAGACCCCGCCAGGCCTTCCTGTCTTACGCCATCCTCCGGAGTTTGCTCAATTTCATGTTCATTGCATCGATGACACTGTCTAACCATCTCATCCTTTGCCGTTCCCGTCTTCTTTGACCTTCGATCTTTCCCAGCATCAGGGTCTTCTCCAGGAAGTACTCCCTTCTCATTTGGTGACCAAAGCATTTGAGCTTCAGTTTCATTACCTGGCCCACCTGGTTGTCCTTACCTCTCACAAGGGCCTTTCCTCCATGGCCAAGTCCCTGTCCATGGCCAAATCCTGGCCCTCTTCCCTTTTGAGCCATATTGGGGCGGTGCTGATTGGCTGTTGGGCATTGTGGTCTCTTTAAAAGTAGCCGCTAGAGGAGGCCCTCGGGTGTGTCCAGGGGTTTCTCCCACCTCTGGAGACACATTTTTGCCCCACTGTTCCTCTTTCCCGCTGGCTGCCTCCTCCCTCCTCTTTCTTAAGAGAGAACAGAGAGGGGTGGCTGTGGGTGTTGGGGCTTGGAGGTGGGGCTTCCCCCACTGGCCAGCTGGCTGGCCAAAAAAGTGGGTAACCTCCGCCAAACTGGGGGGTCTAGCAACCCTATCAGGGCTGCATATGTGGTTGTCTTTTCCACTGATACTCTGGAATCTGCCAGGGTGCATGTCCAGTCCCAGGGAAAGACACAGGAGGGTCTTTGCCTACCGTTGTGTTAACATCCCACTACTAAACACAATATCATGTTGACATTGTGATGAATTTACACTGAGGTTGCTGGACTAAAGTGGATGGACTTCTACTTGGGCTTCCAGACCTGTCTGTTTTGCTCTTTGTTTTGCTGGAGATATTCTGCTGAGCCTCGTATCTTTCTCCTTTTTTTGTTGCACACACCTGTGATAGCACTTGGGTTCCCCCCCCCTTCTAATATATTGATAAATACCGCTGATTCAGAACGTTTACATAATCTTTCCAATGTCAGCAGTCATTTAAATTATCGTAACTTTGTACTGAATCTCCAAAATCCAATTACCAGCTAATAATAATTGTCAGTTTTGCTCTAAACCTTTAATGATAGGTCACAAGGGATGTTGTATCAGAAGGATTAAATCGTCGGAGACAGTTGCAATGCCCGGCCTTTAAATTACTAGCCTCTTATCTGCCGGTAACAGAGTCCCTATATTTTTTGTCGCCCTTTTTGCTAAATAGAATAAATGTCACCCAAATTAATTTCATCTCCCTTAAATTAGCTTCTTAGTGTAATTTCTCATTTCAGTCAAAAATTTATTTCCCTCCAGAATTAAATTTTCCTTCATAATCTGTTTTATTTGCAAGGGAGATTTGAAGGGGTGGGGGGGAGGTATAGAGAACGTATCCAGGAACAGATGACACTTGACTCGTTCATCAAGTAGGTCTGAACTCTCGTTCTCCATAACGAATAGAAGTTTTTAGAACAGGAATTTTTATAGATCCCAGTCTACCAAAGGATATCCTACGCAGGGCTCTTTTTGTAGAAAAAGCCCAGCAGGAACTTATTAGCATAATATGCCACACCCAACACCACATAAACATTAGCATATTAGGCCACACCCCCGACAGCACAGCTCATTAGCACATTAGGATGCACCCCCATGTTACCAGAAGTGTGGTCATCCAGCCACACCCACCTTTTGCTTTTTATTCTGTTTACCTTGTTTGTTGTCAAAACCCAGGGCCTTTTTTTGGAGCAGGAACTCCTTTGCATGTTAGGCCACACACCCCTAATGAAGCCAATCCTAATGGATTTCTGCTGTTGGGTGTGGCCTATTATGCTAAGGAGTTCCTGCTGGGCGTGGCCATCTTGGGAGCCAGCCGGAACTCCGTTCCTGTGCGTTCCTGCCCCAAAATAGCCCTGATACTACCGATTGGAATATTCATGCGGTGTGCCACACTTATGCTCTGTAGGCGACACGGGAAGGCAGCTTCAGTTCACATATGGAACATTCACAGAAGTGTGTACTCATTCTCTACAATGACAGGACAACCCAAGCGCATGTCCCTGTCACATAGAAAACCATTTCCGTTTGTGAAAGGAATATGGAGGTCCTTGCTTTCTAGATGTTCTCTACATGAATGCCTAGGCAGCTTTTGTTCAGTCTGAAGGTGCAGAACTTTCTGGAGTTGAGGTGGCTTTCTATACATTTTGGTGACTGGTTGTTGTTTTGGGACTGTCCACGACTACGCTTGGGGTTGTCAGGCCTCACACGCTGGCATGGCGCCTCCCATAAGGGGTCATCATTATGTTAAGCCTCTAACTGATAAGTTGTCCCCTTACACCCTGGAAACCCTGGCTCCTTTGCTTAGTGATAAGCAGGGCTTTTTTTGTTCATTAGTATAATAGGCCACACCCGATAGCAGAAACTCATTAGCACATTAGGCCACACCCCCGACAGCACCACTCATTAGCATATTAGGCCACACCCACATGTTACCAGAAGTGTGGTCATCCAGCCACACCCACCTTTTGCTTCTTATTCTGTTTACCTTGTTTGTTGTCAGAACCCAGGGCCTTTTTTGGGAGCAGGAACTCCTTTGCATGTTAGGCCACACACCCCTAATGTAGCCAATCCTAATTGAGTTTCTGCTGTTGGGTGTGGCCTATTATGCTAATGAGTTCCTGCTGGGCGTGGCCAACTCAGGAGCCAGCCGGAACTCCGTTCTTGTGCGTTCCTGCCCAAAAATAGCCCTGGTGATAAGGATCCTAAACAGTGTTCGCTTTAAGTTGAGTGAGTGTGAGCTAGCTCACAGTTTGTCAGCCTCTGGCTCACACCGTTTTGTCTTAGCTCAGGAAGGAGGGCTCCAGAGCAAACCACTTTATGCAGTAGCCAAATCGCCCGCTCACAACGTTCATGCCAGTAGCTCACAAAGTAGAATTTTTGCTCACAGGACTCCATAGCTTAGAGGGAGCTTTGATCCTAAGATCACTCTGTCAATAGCAAAATTTGTTTCGGCCCTTTTAGCCCTTACGTCCAAAGAATAAGAATCTTCTGCTGCTCAAGATCTGTTAATCAATGAGCTTCTCAGGGAGCAAAAGGAAAGGCGCCTCCCACCAGCACTGCCAACATCGCCCACTGCACAACATTACTTCCTGGAAAAACCCAGAAGTTATGTCATATAGCTCCTGGAATTCAGAACCTAAAAAGGTTAGTCAGGAATAGAAAAGGGCCAACTCTAAAAACCTAATCATAAAATATACAAAAATATATATGTGTGTTTATTCAACATAAATTAAAATAACAAACAAGGGCCCATTTATACCTCATATAAAACTATAAAAACATACAAGGGCTATTAAAATAGACTTAATCAGATTAGGTCTATTTTTGTTTGTTTGTTATTTTAATTCTTAGGTTCTGAATTCTAGGTTTAGGGTTAGTTTTTTCTTCTTTGTCCTTTTTGATTATATAGCTCCTGGAACCATCATAGACATCTAGCTATATAGTCATTGCTGTCGCTGGCCTCCATGCAGAACTTTGCACTCACTACTTTTCCATATATAGAACCAGGGGTCATTTCATAGAAAAAAAGGTGCAGGAGCTCATTAGCATAACTTATTTGCAGCTGAATAGCCAGCGCTGTCCAAAGAAATTTCCATGGTCATGTGGCCGGCATGACTCAACACCAAGGCGCACGGAACGCTGTTACCTTCCCACTGAAGTGGTACCTATTTATCTACTTGCAATTTCTTGTTTTCGAACTGCTAGGTTGGCAGAAGCTGGAACTAGAGACGGGAGCTCACTCCGTCATGCAGCACACTCGGGGAGGGGGGTCTGTTCCACACATGGTTTACGCCCTCTATTGGCCAAATCAATATTACACCAATGTATGTGCAGCATATCTCCCTGTGGGTTTACATTGCAGGTTTTTATGCCGGACATACACCAGTATAAAATGGAACGGACATATAGAGGCGGCAAACCATGCGTGGAACAAACAACAACAAAGAAACATGAACTTACAAGACAGGAAGAATGAGAGTTTGGGGGGAAAAAACCTAGTTTAACATATCGCACTGGCTCTCCGTCCTTATAGCCTAGTCCTCTCCATGTTTGCTTACGCTGAATTCAGCTGGTCTTAGTCTCAAGATAGGTGTATATTCAGTGGCATTCTTACCTTGGTTTTTCCCTTCCCTAGCATAAGTTATGCATCTCGTTAACAAAATGTAGTGCATTACACCATATATATCTTTCTGCTGAAACCTTTAACTATCACATCTTCACAGTTGCTTTCCAGTTTGCATTTAAATTGTTAGTGCAAGTAACACAATATTGTAAATTGGAACAGTGTTCTCTTTTTTTTAAATCTCCTGAAAGTGCTGAAAATGCAAATAACGACCAGGATTCTGAACACCAGAGTTTAGATTTTATCTTTCCAGCAGAATACTGAACTTCACTTTTGGAATGCAAAAATGTTTGTAGCTAATTTGAAGCGGTTTCTCGTGAAAGGCAGCTTGAATGAGAAGCTGAAAAATGGCTCCGCTAAAGTTGTCAAATTCGCCTAATGAGCATTTTTGGGGGGAAGGTTAGAATACACAACAATTTCCATTATTCAAATTCCAAACCATCCTGAAACAATGCTCCATTTGAGGCAGTCCACCCAAGCTCTTGCAGGCTTGCTTATGCTCTTCGCAGCAGGTCTGCTCGTTCTATTAAGCCCTTTGCGTTAATCTTTTCCGCTAACTACCCTCCCCCCCGCCCCGATCCCCTGCCAAAACACTTTTATTTGTAGTTGCCAGAAGAAGTGAGCGATAATGTTATCTTAATTAGAAACGTACAGGGAGGGGTGGCAACTTTGGAGCCAACCCTTTTTAAAAATCAAATTTTGGCATCCTCTGCTTTCTGTTCTCTGTCGCTTAAGATTTTGGCATAATTTCTCATTGTCTTTTAAAGAGAGAATGGCCTTCTCTTCGTTCATTATTGGAACTATCTGATGCTTTCGCTCTGCCCCGTCGCTCTCTGCTCTCCACCGCAGAACTTAGTAACATTTGAAACCAAATAGAATGAAGGCCGGACAAGACAACAGCGCCGTTTCCTACTCTGTGTTTAAAAGTGCTACAGGTAAAGTTACCTTTCTCAGTTGCATAATTTTTTATGATATTTATTTATTTATTTATTTAAAACATTTATTTGCCACCTTTGTCCCCTCTGGGCCTCAAGGAAAAAGTGTGGGATCAGTTTATTTTAGACAAACTTACACAAGTCATGCAAAATACGGCTAAAGGTTTTGATCGGTTTGTTGCGGTCTGGTCAAGGGTTCTTCAGTATATGTCGGAAAATGTCATTCTTACATCAAAGACTTCCTACATCCCTTGGGTCCGTTTTTAACTATTTATTCATATTAAAAAGGTCAAAGAGATGCTAAAATAATACTTTATGATTCTCTCAGGCTCAATCACCATTTTTGTTCATGAAGAGAGCTGAAATTAAACTCACTTTAGGTTGGTTTTGACGGATACGAAGGTTACTTTGTGGATTGTGTTGGGGTATCTTGTTTACTCCGTGTCTATCCTTGGATTTTAAAGTCCTGTCTTCACCTCATATCCTGCTGATTGACTGTAATGCATTTTTGTTTTTCTTTGCTGTTTAATAAAATACTTTGGTTTAGTTGTTTTGGGGGGGGGGGGGACCGGACAGATCTATATGCTTTGCTGTTTATGCTTTGCTGTTTAATTCCCTCTCCTTCTGAACAGTGATCCTGTTATGCACCTTAGCTTCAAAATAAAGTAAAACCTTTTCTACAAGCGTGTACTTCGTTATGATGCTGCGAGGAGTCTGACACCAACAAAGCTTTATTCAGGGTATGAGCATTCTAAACTTATAGACAGGGATTTATTTATTTATTTATTTTATTTTATTTTATTTTATTTTTGGGATTTATATCCCGCCCTATCCAACAGCTCAGGGTGGCTAACAGACGGCCATGCTGAGGCTAAAATATGCATACAAACAAAACGGCATAATAAAACAATGTATCCTACATCAAATATGGTGCTCTGATAATTTACATAAAAACCAAGATGTGCGACGTCCCACACTGGCGGCCAAGTTCTTCATAGCATGAGCGCCAGGAGAGGTGGTTCCCCAGCTCTGTTGGGCGACATCTACCCCCACATCAGTCGCTGCAGTGTGAATGGGAAAACCCGGAACAGTTTGTTCTGGCTCTTTTTTGCCACGACTCCCTCCCACTTCAAACTGCCAGTCTGAACGCAGCCAATATGTAACATGGTGATGTTGGTCTGAAGCAGTAGAACAAATTTAGAGTCCAGTGGCACCTTTAAGACCAACAACAGTTTATTCAGGGTATGAGCATTCTAAACTTATAGACAGGGATTGAATAGCAAATTAACATGTAACATGATGATGTTTAAGTTATGCAAAGTGAAAAACTAAATAACAAGTTAACCTTATAACCTTAACTTGTTATTTAGTTTTTCACTTTGCATAACTTAAACATCATCATGTTACATGTTAATTTGCTATTCAATCCCTGTCTATAAGTTTAGAATGCTCATACCCTGAATAAACTGTTGTTGGTCTTAAAGGTGCCACTGGACTCTAAATTTGTTCTACTGCTTCAGACCAACATCACCATGTTACATATTGGCTGCGTTCAGACTGGCAGTTTGAAGTGGGAGGGAGTCGTGGCAAAAAAGAGCCAGAACAAACTGTTCCGGGTTTTCCCATTCACACTGCAGCGACTGATGTGGAAGCATATCAGGAGGAGGCACAAGGGAGCATTCACACTGTTGGTCTGGAGGCACGCCTGTAAGGCGCGGCTTTCTTTTTGGTACTCTGGAGATATGCGCTTATGCGCATAAGCGCATAAGAAAAACGCGGCTTTTGGTGTTCACACTTTGTTGGTGCGGGATGGACGCAGGATAATCGCGCTTTCCAGGGCTTGCTACCACTTTCAACAGGTATCTTTTAAACTCGGGCGTGAAGCGTTACAAGACAGGTTGAGTACGGGTGGGGGACGCCTGACAGATGTGCCTGTGTGAACGGCCCCTTTAATCCGGTTGTGGAATGTTTCTGAAACGTGCCTATATCGGGGCAAACTGCCAGTCTGAACTCAGCCATTAATTTGCTGTAAAGAACCTTATCTACCATTCCAATGTATTTGAAAAAGTGTGCCTTGCGCAAGAAAGCTCATACCTTGAATAAACCTTTGTTGGTCTTACAGGTGCCCCCACTGGACTCTAGATTTGTTCTGCCAAATTTCATTCTAGACAACATCTGGTCATATGACCAGAAACCCCTTGTGAGATTTTGCTGAGACTTCTCTTTTAATTTCCCTCAAAATCCCCACAGGTGTCCTTCCTGAAGAAGAGGGGTTTGCTTTGAATTTCACTCCCCCATGAAATAGTTGGCAACGACTCTAGCTGCAGATGTGCACAACCCGTGTTAAGGAATTTTACTTGTCTCAGTGAAACTTTCTACTTAAAACTCCTCCATTGCTTTGCGTGGTGGAAGAACCTCCAAATTTGTCTTTTCTTCGTGATAAAGTTCAGTTGTGGTTTAAGGATGGATGGATCCAAGATTTAGGCCCTTTTCACATTACTGTTCTAAACTAGATGTCATTCATTTTTGGCCCAATTTCGAGTAAAGCAATTCCTTCTGTTAATGAACCATCTCTGAAGTGCTATGGTCATTTCAAACAGTGCCACTTCTTTCCCGCCCTTTTTCATGGAGCAATCTTCCTCAGACTTTTTTTTTTACATGCTAAGGTGAATGCAATAGCGCCAAACTGCTATAAAACTTCAGCGCTCACCTGAGAATGTTAAAAAACCATCTGAGGAAGATCGCATGGTGAAAAGGGGAGGGGGGGAACGTGGTATTGTAGGAAGAAGTATTGTAAACGGCACATCACAGCGATTCAGAAGCACAACTAAAGGGCTGAAAACAGAAGAAAGCAGATTACCTCAAACGTGGCTCAACCATGTTTTGCTAACCCAACACAAGTGGGTTTGTATGAACCGGTAAATAAACTCTGCTAGCAGTCGGTCACTAAAACAGGTCTGTCTGAAATGACAGGAAAAAAACCATTCGCAACCAGTTACTAAAATGGAATACAAAGACAGTTTGAAAAGGGTCTTAAATATATATTTAACTGTCTGAGGTATATAGCATTTCAGCAGAAACAAGTATGTATTTAAAGACAAATGAGCACTGTCTCTTCTGTGTTGATCTGCAAGAGAACAGCAAGATTCAAGTCCAGTAGCACCCTAGAGATCAACAGAATTTTGGGCTATAAGCTTTCATGAGTCAAAGCTCTCTGATAAAGGGAGTTTTCCAGGGCTATTTTTGGGCAGGAACGCACAGGAACGGAGTTCTGGCTGGCTCCCAAGTTGGCCACACCCAGCAGGAACTCATTAGCATAATAGGCCACACCGAACAGCAGAAACTCATTAGGATTGGCTACATTAGGGGTGTGTGGCCTAACATGCAAAGGAGTTCCTGCTACAAAAAAAGGCCCTGGGTTTGGACAACAAACAAGGTCAACAGAATAAGAAGGGAAAGGTGGGTGTGGCTGGATGACCACACTTCTGGTAACATGGGGGTGCGGCCTAATGTGCTAATGAGCTGTGCTGTCAGGGGTGTGCCCAAATATGCTAATGAGTTCCTGCTGTTGGGTGTGGCCTATTATGCTAATGAGTTCCTGCGGGGCTTTTTCTACAAAAAGAGCCCTGGTTAACTGTGAAAGAAGAAGAAGAGATTGGATTTATATCCCACCCTTCACTCGGAGTCTCAGAGCAGCTTACAAACTCCTTTCCCTTCCCCTCCCCACAACAGACACCCTGTGAGGGGGGGGGCTGAGAGAGCTCTGACAGAATCCGCTCGTTTTCAAGGACAGCTCTGACAGGACTATGGCTTGCCCAAGGTCATCCAGCAGCTACAGGTGGAGGAGTGGGGAATCAAACCTGGTTCTCCCAGATTAGAGTCCGCGCACTTAACCACTACACCAAACTGGCTCTCGTACCCCCAAAGTCTTGTTGGTCTCTAAGGTGTTACTGGACTCAAATCGCACTGTCTGTCTTCTATGAAGACATATTTATTTATTTACTTATTTGTTTAGATGTATATGACGCCCTCCCCGCAAGCGAGCTCAGGGTGGGTTACACAAGTCAACTCAGCAAATATAGTGACTGTAATGTACAATAAATAGTTTGGTGTAGTGGTTAAGTGTGTGGACTTTAATCTGGGAGAACCGCACTGAATAACTTGGCCGAATAACTTACATTCTGCTATTAAGCCAGTTTGGTGTAGTGGTTAAATGTGCGGACTCTAATCTGGGAGAACCGGGTTCGATTCCCCGCTCCTCCACTTGCACCTGGTTGGATGACCTTGGGCAAGCCGTAGTTCTGATAAGAGCTGTCCTTGAAAAAGAGCAGTTTCTGTCAAGAGCTCTCTCAGCCCCGCCTACCTCACAGGTGGGGAGGGGAAGGAGTTTGTAAGCCGCTCTGAGACTCCTTCGGGTAGTGAAGGGCGGGGTATAATTCCAGTCTCTTCTCTCTTCTCTTCTAAATAGTCTTAAAATAGATTACAGCAGAATTAAAAGAATCTAAGAACAGTCTCGGTTAGGGCATCAAATGCCTGAGTGATCACCCTGTAGACGATGTTGTGGTGGAAATTCATTCGGTGGAGTCTCTAGATGTCTTGATCACTAAACACATTTCTGCATCGCAGGGGAGGCCCAGATGTCATGGACGTCCATCACCTCAGCCAAAGGCCTGGCGGAACAGCTCCGTTTTGCAGGCCCTGCGGAACTGTAGCAGGTCCCACAGGGCCCTGATCTCCAGTGGGAGGATGTTCTACCGGGCCGGGGCCAAGGCAGAAAAAAAAACCCTCAGAGAGTCGCTGTCTTGGTCTGCAGTAGAACAGCTGGATTTGAGTCCAGAAGCTCCTGAGAAACCATCAAGATTTTTGAGGTATGAGTTTTCGGGAGTTATAGCTCTCTGATGAAGGGGGCAGCTTTACCTCGCGGAAGCTCATACTCCCCAAATCTGCTGGACTTCAATCGAGCTGAGAATCTAGCCGTCTTTCTTCTGTGAAGATATTTTCAGAGGGTAGTCATGTTGGTCTGCAGTAGATTTTAGTCCAGGAGCACCTGAGAGCAGTGTTCTCTCTAAGCTGAGTTAGTGTGAACTAGCTCAGAGTTTTTAAGCCTCCGGCTCACACATTGTTGTCTTAGGAGGAGGGCTCCAGAGCGAACTAATTTATGCAGTAGCCAGATCGCCCGCTCACAGCTTTAATGCCAGTAGCTCACAAAGTAGAATTTTTGCTCACAAGACTCCACAGCTTAGAGGGAACATCGCCTGAGAGACCAACAAGATTTTGGGGTTGCGAGAGCTTTCGAGAGACAAAGGTCAAAATGAGGGGACTTTGTCTTCCGAAAGCTCATGCCCCACAGATCTTGTTGGCTTCTGAGGTGCTGCTGGGCTTGAACCTCACTGTCTGTCTTCTGCAAGTCTTCTCAGCAATCCCTTCTTCCTGTCCCTGCAGCTGTGATGGTCTGTCCAATGAAAGCCAGTGCCGTGATAGCTAATGAGGTATAGAGGCTCACTTCTTCCATGTTTTGGAATCAGCCAACACACAGATGGAAGTAGAAAGACTCTGACCGATTTCTCACTAGCCGCTGCTCTGTCCTCGTGTTTCTTTTTTGCCCCAGTCACATTAGTTGATTTCCCACTACTTGCTGCGCAGCCCATTTTGCCCCGCAGCTTCGCCTGATTCCCCCCGCGTCTGCTCGATCCTGTTTTTTGAGGATCGAGTAGACACGGGGGAAATCGGGTGAAGCTGTGGGGCAAAATGTGGGGCAGCAAGTAGTGGGGAATTGACTAATGTGATTGGGGCAAAGGGAAACACGAGGGCAGAGCAGCGGCTAGTGAGAAATCGGTCTCTGGCTTTGTCCCCTCACCTCTCAGTGTCTCTATTGCCTATGTTGTTGTTGTTCAGTCGCACAGTCGAGTCCGACTCTCCGCGGCCCCATGGACCAGATCACGCCAGGCCTTCCTGTCTTCCGCCGTCCTCTGAAGTTGGCTCAATTTCATGTCCGTTGCATCTATGACACTGTCTAACCATCTCATCCTTTGCCGTCCTCATCTTCTTTGACATTCAGTCTTTCCCAGCATCAGGGTCTTCTCCAGTGAGTGCTCCCTTCTCATTGGGTGGCCAAAGTATTTGAGCTTCAGTTTCATTATCTGGCCTTCCAGGGAACAGTCAGGGTTGATTTCTTTTAGGATTGACTGATTGGATCTTCTTGCAGTCCAAGGGACTCTCAAGAGTCTTCTCCAGCACCATAGTTCAAAAGAATCTATTCTTCGGCGCCCGGCCTTCCTTATAGTCCAACTCCGGCAGTCATACATGACTACTGGGAATACCATTGCTTTGACCATGCGGACTTTTGTTGGCAGGGCGATGTCTCTACTTTTTATCATGCTGTTGAGGTTCGCCATCGCTTTCCTCCCAAGGAGCAGGCGTCTTTTAATTTCATGGCTGCTGTGACAGTCTGCGGTGAAGTCTGTCACTACTTCCATAATTTCCCCTTCTATTTGCCAAGGAGTGACGGGGCCGGATGCCATGATCTTAGTTTTTTTGATGTTGAGCTTCAAGCCCACTTTTGCGCTCTCCTCTTTTATCCTGAGTATTGCTAATATGTCCCACTATATTACAGGGTGCCCTGACCAGGATAGCCCAGGCTACCCAACCTCATCAGATCTCGGAAGCTAAGCAGGGTCGGCCCTGGCTAGTATTTGGATGGGAGACCTCCAAGGAATACCAGGGTCGTGACACAGAGGCAGGCAGTGGCAAACCACCTTTGAATGTCTCTTCCCTTGAAAATAGTACGGAGTTGCCATAAGTCGGCCTCAACTTGACGGCACTTTCCAGCATGTATTAAGGGTAAAGGTTCCCTTGCTCGAAAGCCAGTCGAATCTGACTCTAGGGTTGCGGTGCTCATCTCCGTTTCCAAGCCGAAGAGCCAGCGCTGTCCGAAGACGTTTCCGTGGTCATGTGGCCGGCATGACTAAACACCAAGGCGCACGGAACGCTGTTACCTTCCCACCGAAGTGGTACCTATTTATCCACTTGCAATGTCTTGTTTTTGAACTGCTAGGTTGGCAGGAGCTGGAACTAGAGATGGGCGCTCACTCCGTCCTGCGGCACACTCGGGTCTCGGACTGCTGAACTACCGACCTTCCACAGCCTGCAGTTCAGCATCTTAACCACTTGAGCCACCACACAAATTCCTTCTCCTGCAATGCACACCTTCTTTAGGAATTTTATTTCTGCTTTTCCCAGCACTTTGAAGCCCAGCCATGATACCCTTTCTATAAAGAGAGAAAAGGCAAGGGAAGTGGAGGTTACTTTTCAATGTGTTTATAGGAAGGGGAAGAGTATTAAAAATCGGGGCACTGATTTATTAAAAGATTTGGGGGGGATAGTGAACTAAATCTCTTTAAACCTTGGTTCAAAGGGGCTGCTTAGTACAAGGAAATAAGACCAAGCATGCGCTTTATATGCTATAATTTAAGGCTGATTTGTAGAATCATTGCATGGAAAAAATATTATAACAATAATTTTGTTGGGAGAAGGTTAAGCACATCTTTATGAAAAAAAAAGAGAGGGGGGGGAAACAGTGTTGTACAAACAGTCCTTTTTCTGGTCTTGTTCTCTTATTGCTTTCTAGCGTGTGCAACTCCAGGTCATAGCTAGTGCAAACCAGACAAGCCTAAGCCGTGATGAGTGATATCACATGGGGGGGGCACGTAGGGGTGTGTGCGTATCTGGATTGTCTCAAGCAGAGACCCCAAGCAGAGATCTAGGGCTGCCGGAGACATTGTGGGCCCATGGGGGGAGGGAATCAGCAATGAACGTCTGCAGAGATTGTGAGTGAGCACTTCCAGACGGGCCACCTTGACAAAGGTATTAGGTGCAGCGGGACATGCCGGTGTTGGGAACGCACCGGCAGTTATGAGCTTTTAAAAGCAAATGTTTCTCATTTCTCTTTGTCGTCCCCCTCCCCGCCGCCGCCGCCCCGCCCCTTCCCTTTGTTTGTTAAATTGGGTTGGGTGGCTGGTGCTGAAACAATTTAATCCACGTCTGCGGAGCAAAGCAAAGAGAGCCCATTATTGTGTTCCTTCATCACTGATTGCTTTATTGCTCTTGGCGGGGGCCTGCCTCTCCCGCCCCCCTTGCAGAAATTTCGTTTTGCATTCACAGCCGTAATATTTTACATGTGTTACTGTGCCTTTCGTTGCAAAAAGCACTACGCAGACAAGATAGCGAGGAAGATGTGACTGTACTGCCTGGCAACAGAGGGGCGGCTTTCTATTCCGGGTCACCTGGCTGGCCTTTCTTGGAATGGTCACTGCCACACACCCCTGAGCATCTTTCTTTACTTTGCCGTTTATTTTTCTCAGGACACACGGCATGTTCAGCGCTAGTAAAAGGTAAAGGTTCCCTTGCTCGAAAGCCAGTCAAATCCGACTCTAGGGTTGCGGTGCTCATCTCCGTTTCAAAGCCAAAGAGCCAGCGCTGTCCGAAGACGTTTCCATGGTCATGTGGCCGGCATGACTCAACACCAAGGTGCATGGAACGCTGTTACCTTCCTACTGAAGTGGTACCTATTTATCTACTTGCAATTTCTTGCTTTCGAACTGCTAGGTTGGCAGGAGCTGGAACTAGAGATGGGAGCTCACTCCGTCATGCAGCACACTCGGGCATCGAACTGCTGAACTACCGACCTTCCACAGCCTGCAGTTCAGCGTCTTAACCACTTGAGCCACCACAGCTCCATTGTTCAGCACTGCCTATGACTTAACTCAGCATTTTAAAAAGTTCATTGTCAATGAAATAGGGATGCCTGGCTGTCATCCAGAACCTCCAGGAGTATTTGGGGGGTGGGGGCAGGCATACTGTGGTCACAGGTGACCCCATGAGGTTTCCAAGGCAAGAGACATTCAGAGGTGGTTTGTCAATGCCTGCCTCTGGGTTTTGCTACCCTGGACTTCCTTGGTGGTCTCCCATCCAAGTTCTAATTGGGGCCAACCCTATTTTGCTTCCAAGATCTGATGAGATTGAGCTAACCTGGGCTATACAGGTCAGGGTGGTGACACTGTAAAGTAAAGGTAAAGGTTCCCTTTGCTCGAAAGCCAGTCGAGTCCGACTCTAGGGTTGCGGTGCTCATCTCCATTTCAAAGCCGAAGAGCCAGCGCTGTCCGAAGACGTTTCCGTGGTCATGTGGCCGGCATGACTCAACGCCAAGGCGCACGGAACACTGTGACCTTCCCACCGAAGTGGTACCTATTTATCTACTTGCAATTTCTTGCTTTCGAACTGCTAGGTTGGCAGGAGCTGGAACCAGAGACGGGAGCTCACGCTGTCATGCAGCACCTGGGTCTCAAACTGCTGAACTACCGACCTTCCACAACCTGCAGTGACACTGTAGGATTCCTCAAATACCTATGGGTTACTTCTGCCATTGCTCCCCATTACATAAGAACATAAGAACATAAGAGACGCCAATGTTGGATCAGGCCAAAGGCCCATCCAGTCCAACACTCTGTGTCACACAGTGGCCAGAAATACCAGTGCCATCAGGAGGTCCAGCAGTGGGGCCAGGACATTAGAAGCCCTCCCACTGTTGATCCCCCCCCAAGCACCAAGATGACAGAGCATCACTTGCCCCAGAGTTCCTATCTATACCTTGTGGCTAATAGCCACTGATGGACCTCTGCTCCATATGCTTATCTAATTCCCTTTTGAAGCCGTCCATGCTTGTAGCACCCACCACTTCCTGTGGCAGTGAATTCCATGTGTTAATCACTCTTTGGGTGAAGAAGTACTTCCTTTTATCCGTATCCCATTCCTCCTGTATTTTTCTCCTGCAGGCCTATGAGATGCCAACTGGCAAGACAGAGGATGCCAGGGAGGTCTTCTGCCATAGCGGGAGGACCTGGCATCCCTATCATGAAAACAGGGTGTCCCCCACCTCCCTGTAGACTGCCCAGCTTAAAATAGATCAATCAAATGTAGAAAAGTAGAGATTCATTTTATAAGTAATGAAAGTTAGTTATAGGGTGTTAAATAGTGGGTTTAACACGGCAGAGGCGAAGGCGGAGTGATTTCAGCAAGCAGCAGTCTATTGCATCTCAACAGGAATGCTGTACGTGGGGCAGCTGCCCTAACTATAGACACCTAAGCCACTCCCAGCCCCCATGCGATTGGTGAGTTCAAATGGCCTCCAGGCTCCAGATTGGCTGTCCTCAGGGGCCAATCTACGGGCAGGTTCTGGGATCCCGCCTGCCTTTGTTCTGGGGCTTCAAGCTCCAACTAGGTGTCCTGCCCGGACAAGCCCAGACATGCCTCTCCACGCTCCCTCTAGGTGGCCTGCCAGACAAGTCCAGGCATGTCTCCAGCAGCAGTTGAGCCGGAGTGGAAGATTGCTCGTGTCCAGACATAACAAGGTCTCCCAGCTCTCAGAGTGCAACCTGTAGTTCCAGCTGTCTTTTCAGTATCTCAAGGGGAGGGGATAACCTCTCAGCATCAGGGGCAGACTATTTTCTGTTGGGCTCCGGAGTTCTGTTTTTGTCTCCTTCCCACCCCCATCATCAGAAATTATTAGGCTCCGCCTCTGTCCTACCAGGCTCCACCTTCTTATATGCCTGGCTCCACCCTCCCAAAGTCTGCACTCCGGGAGACTTGGCAACACAAGTTGGGGTAATCTAATGGGTAGATTGTTGGCTATGGAAAGGAAGGCAAATGCTTACTTCGGTAGTAACATACTGAAAAGGTCTTGATAGCACATTGTATTGGAATTTATTTATGGTTTCTATCTACCTTGTGGGTAGGTCGGGATTTTGTTGTTGTTGTTCAGTCGCACAGTTGAGTCCGACTCTTCGTGACCCCATGGACCAGATCCTGCCAGGCCCTCCTGTCTTCCGCCGTCCTCTGAAGTTGGCTCAATTTCATGTTCGTTGCATCCATGACACTGTCTAACCATCTCATCCTTTGCCGTCCCCGTCTTCTTTGACCTTGAATCTTTCCCAGCATCAGGGTCTTCTCCAGTGAATGCTCCCTTCTCATTGGGTGGCCAAAGTATTTGAGCTTCAGTTTCATTATCTGGCCTTCCAGGGAACAGTCAGTGTTGATTTCTCTTAGGATTGACTGATTTGATTTTCTTGCAGACCAAGGGACCTTCCTGGAGAAGGAAATGGCAACCCACTCCAGTATTTTTGCCAAGAAAACCCCATAGACAGTATCAAAAGGTCGGGATACAAATTGAATAAAATCAATCAATGAATATAATGGGGCATTGGGTGCTTGTGGGTGGAAAATAAAATTTACACATACATAGATTGTGGGGTCCTAAATGTTGGGGGTGTTCTGTGTGTTGGGAGAGGAAGTAAGACCAGTAGCCATTTCAGAACAAAGTCACAATGGATCTTCCTTCACAGAAAGTCCCCACATTGATTAAAACCTCTCGCTCTTCTATTCTCCCGTCAATCCTGTGGAAACATTGTTGTTGTTGTTGTTCAGTCGCACAGTCGAGTCCGACTCTTCGCGACCCCATGGACCAGATCACGCCAGGCTCTCCTGTCTTCCGCCGTCCTCTGAAGTTGGCTCAATTTCATGTTCGTTGCATCTATGACACTGTCTAACCATCTCATCCTTTGCCGTCCCCGTCTTCTTTGACCTTCAATCTTTCCCAGCATCAGGGTCTTCTCCTGGGAGTGCTCCCTTCTCATTGGGTGGCCAAAGTATTTGAGCTTCAGTTTCATTATCTGGCCTTCCAGGGAACAGTCAGGGTTGATTTCTTTTAGGATTGACTGATTTGATCTTCTTGCAGTCCAAGGGACTCTCAAGAGTCTTCTCCAGCACCATAGTTCAAAAGAATCTATTACATTAGGGTACATTTTTGGTAAAGTTTGTTAATTTCTTTTCATGGGCTCAAGCCTCTCGGCCAGATGTGGCTGCTGTGATCGTAAGTTATTGATAAACTACGGCTCAAGCTGGAATGAATCGAGAAATTTATTTGCAAAGAAATGCACCAAAACTTCACATCTTTTTAAATTATTATTATTGTCACACGCCCCGGTGCCCCCTGGCAGAGAGCCACCCATCGCTGTGCTGCCGGGGAGTCAGGATAGGTCTGGGGTGCCCCACCCATTCCGGCACGTCTTTCTGCTCTTTGCAGTCCTAAAGGAAGCAGGGCGTAATGGCCTCAGATGACAGGTATGTCAGAGAGTTCCCTCACTCTCTTTCCTGCCCTGGCTTGTGACCCTTTATTGGTCCAGCTACGCTTCTCTCTCTCTAGCCGTTCCAAACGCTCCAGCTGTAGCCAACCCAGTCCTCCTCATCGGCCGCCTCCGCCCCTTCTTTTTTTACCCCCTTGACCCCCAGTTCATCCCCGGTTCTGGCTCCACCCCCTGTAAAGGCTCAGACGCTGCGGCCTTCGGGTCTGCCCTTCCCCCATGCTCTGGGGCCGGGTCCAGCTGTGCTGCTGCTCATGCGGCTCTCCTGGCCCCCCTGCTGTCTTGTCTTGTCGCCTCTTGGGCTCTTCTGGCCTGTCGTCACCCCATGAGGCGTGGGACGGGTCTGGCTTGCCCTGCGGCTGTGGCATGTCACCGTGGCTCGCGTTGCTCCTCCGGAGCTGCCCCTGGCCCTCGTCGCACTGCCATGCCGTGCCCACCATCAGGCAAGGTGAGTTGAGCAGCACGGGGGGGGGGTCCCGGGGGGTCGTCCCCAGGCTGGCCCTCTTCTGGATCGGGAGCTCCCATCCAGGGCCGAGACAATTATAAGTTTTTATTTGATTTTCCCTACTATATAAGACATTTAGGAAGGGGAGGACAAGGGGAATGGGATAAGACATATAGGAAAAGTTCCCATCAGGCTTATATAATAGCTGTCACAAAACAGTTTTCATCTTAAATCTTTGTTTCCAGTCTTTTCATGTATATAATTTCAGGTGTCGCTTAATCAAATCATTAAATCTTCTGTTATGATTCCTGAGAAAGTACATGTTCTTTACAGTTCTAGTTAAGTTTCTCCCAAGTTTATAATAACTGTAATCCATTAGTCCTGATTTTCCCTTTTCAAGGGTTCTTTTCACCCATTCATAAAATAGTGCCCAGTTTTCTCTCACATTTTGTTTACTTTGGTCTTTCAACGAATCTGTCAATATATCCATTTCCGCTGTTTCAATTTTTTTTTTTGTCAAGAGTTCCTCTTTCGTTGGTATCTCTGATTTCTTCCAATACATAGCATAAAGAACTCTCGCTGCTGTAACTATATGTATAATTAAGTGCTAGATGTGGCTGCTGTCATTGCAATTTATTGCTAAACTATGGCTCAAGCTGGAATGAATCCAAGAAATTTATCGGCAAAGAAATGCACCAAAACTTCACATCTAAATGCCAGATCTGTGTCATTAAAGAACTCACTCCCAGTAAGAGTAGGCAGGGGAATCGGTTGCCTAGGAAGGTGGTGAGCTCCCTCTCCCTGGCAGACTTCAAGCCGTGGCTGGATGAACACTGGTCAGGGATGCTCTAGACTGATCCTTTGCCATCCACCCAGCGGTTCGAAAGCTTCGGCGAGTAGATAAAATGGGTACCACTCCTTAGAGAGGGTGGGCACACCAACCCCCCCCCAGTGGGGAAGGTGTTAGCCGGCGACCAGAATGCTCAGCTCGCAAGATTGAAAGCCTAAGAAAAAAATCTCTTTGACTCAGAGAAGCCTGTAATGGGCCATTCCGGCCAGGCAGTGGCAGTGCGGCGCTGCAAGACCTGGAGAAGCTGACGTCGTCTAGCCAAGCCGAAGTGAATATGCCGACGGAACACGTCTGACCCGCAGCTGAACAAACCCTCGCCGACTGTGAATGTGTGTGATTTAGAAAGATATATGTTGTCCTCCCTCACCCCCATAAATCATTGTTAGTCCCGCATGAATGAGTAACTGTAAATCGCTCAGAGCCAGCAAGCTCTGCAGGATTGAGCGATTAATAAATTGAAAGATTATCATTATTATTATTTATTATTATTGAGCAGGGGGTTGGACTAAGATGGCCTCGATGGTTCCTTCCAACTCTATGCTTCTATGAATCGTCAATTAACTGAATTACCCTAACAATTGTTCTGGAAGTGATTTAACCCGTGAAGAAGGGGACTTTCCTTGGTGCCATCACCACCCCCTGATAGGCTTGTCACTGAACAGCTTTGTCAGATATCCACCAATGACATGTGAAACATCTTCCTGCTGTCACCAGATTGGCTGGTTCTGGAGTAAACCATGGATTTGTGTTTCCACACAGAGGGAGGGAAAGGGCATTGGAGAGCAACTGTCTGTTCGCCTGCTCAGCATTACAAGCCCACACCATGGCTTTAGCAGAGTGACTGCTCCAGATATTAAAAACCACCCAGCACATGTTGGGATGTGATGAGATCCATCTGCCTCTAGGGGCAGGCTAACCTAACTGGACTTCCTTTGCAGCTGAGGAGGGAACCCTCTCCAACCAAGTCTCTAGATCCCCCATCATACTAGTAAAAACCTGCTCAGATTATATCGAGTCCATGCCCTTTCTCAAGTGCTTACCTCTGTGGGGCATCCTCACGGTGGCCATGAAGGGTCATACTAGGATATGGGAGACCCAGTTTGAATTCTTGTCTTGTCATAGAAGCTGGGTGACCTTAGCCCAGTGAGTCTTTCTGAGCCTAACCTACAGTACAGGGTAGTTACCGTGAGGATAACATGGAGGAGGGGGAAGTGATGTTGTAAGCCACTTTGGGTACTCACTGAGGGGGAAAGCAGGGCATCGGTATCTTAGTAAATAAAGTCCTGAATGTATCTGATCAAGGGAGCCTCCTCATGGGCACTGGTACCCCCCAAACCAGCACCTTAGTCATCTCTAGTATCAGAGCAGAGACTACCAATGTCCAGTCAGACAGTGCACCTAGTGACAAGCTGGGCAGAGAGTATTAAAATAGAGTTCCAAATTTGTTCCTGGTCCATAAGAACATGACATAAGAACATAAGAGACGCCAATGTTGGATCAGGCTAAAGGCCCATCCAGTCCAACACTCTGTCACACAGTGGTCAAAAATACCAGGTGCCATCAGTAGGGCCAGGACATTAGAAGCCCTCCCTAGCAGAATGAGCAAAATGGGCTTTTCCACATTCTTGTTTTCCTTGTTTGTATGTTCCTGTTGCTTCATGTTCCTATTCTTCACATGTTTTGCTCCCTCTAGTGGTTGTTTCGATATTACATAGCTTTATGTCCAGCATAAAACCCAGCAGTTTAAATCTGCAGGGAGATATGCAGGACATAAAGTGATCAGTGTTCCCTCTAAGCTGAGTTAGTGTGAGCTAGCTCACAGTTTTTTAGCCTCTGGCTCACACATTTTTTGTCTTAGCTCAGGAAGGACCAATTTAGGCAGCAGCCAAATCACTTGCTCACAACTGTAATGCCAGTAGCTCACAAAGCAGAATTTTTGCTCACAAGACTCCATAGCTTAGAGGGCACATTGAAAGTGGTGTAATATCAACTTGACCACTAGAGGGAGCAAAACATGTATGTGGAACAACGCTCCCGTCCCCAACGCAACGGGAACACACAAGCAAGGAAAATGAGACTGCGGGAAAGTCCACTGTCAGCTGAAGCAGTCGTCTGCACTGGGAATCTGCTGAAGGAGAAGGACCCTGGGGGATAATGATAATTGCAGTTTGTAGTTGATAAAGGACTGCAAGGACTAAATGGCTCCAAGCCATTTAAACCAAACAGCTGAGCAGTGGTCCCTGCCGCTCAGTTGGCTGGAAACCCCTGCTTTCTGCATCAAAAAGGGAGGAAGTCCATGTTCATGAGAAACTTTAGTTCATCAGCCAGTTCATGCCCATCCTTATTGTTGAGTCACACTGTGTAATCCACCTTGAGTTCAAGTGAGAAGAATTTGGGCTGGGTCACTGGGTTAGGTACCAGGATCCCGGTTCAAGCCTTGGATCCCCTGTTCATCACAGGGGAAGTTATCGGAATTTATTTTCACATTTAATGGAAACCTTTTGACAATGACTGTGAACTGGTTAAAAACTGCTATTGTAAATGTTGTGTTGTAGGATGCTTCTGCGTATTTTTATTAAGAGGTGTCACAATAGAAATTCAAAGCCACAGTCACAGCACGATGGCATTTTCCTTGTTTCCCTTTTATGCAATGCATTTTTTAAAAAAACAAAATAATGCATGTAAGGTAAATTATGTAACATTTCCAAACCATTTCTTACAAGACCATTATTGCACTTGAAGCCCGGAGGGTTAGTGCCCGCTGTCTTCGTGCATAAATAATTCAATGCAAACAAAAAAATATTTTAAAGTCATTTAAAGGTCTGACTTAAACTGACAAAAGGCAGGACCGGTAAAGTCGAAGGAAAACAAATACCTCCTTGCCGAGCGAAAGCGTACGGCAAACCAATGTAAAGAGAAATACAGAAGTCCAGGCGTACAGGGGAAATTCGGTATTAGATTGGAGGAGCAGTGCTTATTGAGAATCTAAGTGAGGAAGAAGTTCTGTACTGTAGAAAATTACATGGAAAGGAAAGGGAGGTGCCTCAGTCAAAGCCATTGATTGGAGTGGGGTCACATGGTGCCAGTCATCACCCTGCAGGATTTTCCCTTTCATTATACTACTATTTCATAACTGGGCAAAAGAAATGAGAAGCATGCCTACCGGATGGGGGACAAACGTCTGGGCCGCAATGTGTGTGAACAAGATCTTGAGGTATGAGTGGTCTGGAAGATAAATATGAGCAATCAGTGTGTTGTTGTTGTTCAGTCGCACAGTCGAGTCCGACTCTTCGCGACCCCGTGGACCAGATCACGCCAGGCCTTCCGGTCTTCCGCCGTCCTCTGAAGTTTGCTCAATTACATGTTTGTTGCATCTATGACACTGTCTAACCGTCTCATCCTTTAGCTTTATCAAAATGGGTAGCGCTGAAATCCACTAATGGATCCGATGAGTGTTACTATGGGATATGAATAGAGTGTTTGTCAAATGGATTCATATTATATAGGTATTTCAATGCTCAGGAGCTGCTCAAGTGGTTAAGACGCTGAACTGCAGGCTGTGGAAGGTCGGTAGTTCAGCAGTTCAAGACCCGGGTGCTGCATGACGGAGTGAGCTCCCGTCTCTAGTCCCAGCTCCTGCCAACCTAGCAGTTCGAAAGCAAGAAATTGCAAGTAGATAAATAGGTACCACTTCGGTGGGAAGGTAACAGCGTTCCATGCGCCTTGGTGTTTAGTCATGCCGGCCACATGACCACGGAAACGTCTTCGGACAGCGCTGGCTCTTCGGCTTCGAAACGGAGATGAGCACCGGAACCCTAGAGTCGGACTCGACTGGCTTTCGAGCAAGGGAACCTTTACCTTTACTTTATTTCAATGCTACCCATTTTGATAAAGTTGTATGAAACGAGATATAATATGCACGGCTCGTTGGTGCTGATGGCGTTTGAATTGCTTCCAGTAAAGTGAATACTGGAAATAGAGATTTCTCGTCCTTGGAGACTTTTTTGGCATAAGACATCACGGTTGTTTGCTTCTTCTCAACCCACCTGGAGGTTGGCATCCCCACTCCCAGCCCACAGTTCCCATGGCCTGGTTCAGAACACCGCTCTGGTCAGCTTCTGTGTTGCTGGGTTACCTTTCAGTGTTCTACACTGTCCCACTTTTATTGGAAATAGATTCCAAAGAATTCTATTATTTTCAAGATTTGGAATAGAATGAAGTCTAGTGGGGGTGATGTACCATCTCATGAGAATTTTGTAACTTTGAGATTGAATATTTAGGGAGCATGATCGTAGTGATGGGGACATCCAAATATCGTCCCAGTCTGCTGGTAGTAGACTTCATAAAATCTCCAATTCACTCTCCCCTTTGTGCTGGAGATCCTGTGGTCAACGGGGAACGTATTTACATTGTTGGTGGTCATGTGTTTATGTACATCAATTTTGGTCAAAAATAGTTCTTTCTATTAAAGACATCACAGGTTACCTTATCCCCATGCAACCTGAACTTATCCTCCTCGACCTCTGGGCAGATTCCCATATCCCCAAAATCAGGCAAGATTTCATTTCTGTATTATTAATGGCAGCAAAGGTTGTTATAGCTAATAGTTGGAAGTCTTCAAATAGTTTGTTATTATCCTCTTGGAGATTGAAAATTTTGGAATATTATGCTATGGATAAAATTTCAGATGCAGCTGTTAACTCCAATACCATATATCCAAAACCTAACCTTCACTTGAAATGGTTACCTTTTCTAGAATATATGTTTAATTCAGAATCCACTAACTTTACTGTTCCTGAGAAATATTTTGATGTTTTTCACCATATGTAGTCCACTTCGTTTTCATGTAAGTTCTATTGTTTGTTCATATACACCATATTTCTTCCTTGACTGAAGCATGTAATATTGTATTTTTATTGTGTTAAAATAAAATAAAATTGTTATTTGAAAAAAAAAAGATTTGGAATAGAAGAAAAGGTAGGCCCCACAGCATATGTGCATTTATTAATACCAAGTGTTGGGAATGCAGCTGGTTCAAGAAGAGCAGACTGTTTTTACCGCTGGTGGTCTTAACTGGGGGAATTAAGCACTATTGAAAGTGCGTCTTGAAACAAACTGCAGTAATGGCTGGATATACTCTTTACTGTGATGTCGCTGGGATATCTGGCCACTGTTGGACGACGTAAGGATGTAGAACTAATCGTGGTGATTGTAATTGAGAGGGCTCCTTAATGGGAGATCGGGGAAATCAGACAACCGAAATTAAAACTTTTATGGAAAATCTGGAAGATAGTCGAAATGATAACATTGGCTTATGTTGGAAGTAAGAATGGGAAACCGATAAAAGGAAATGATAAGAATGAACAATTTTCAATTACATTGGGTTATATTTACTCAGGATTGGATTGGATTTCTCAGTGCTCACGATAATGTCATCAGCTTCTTCATTGGTCGATGCTGCAGGCTCTTTCCATGGTTCAGTTCTGTGCTTTGTGTTTTTTTTTGGACGCATAGAACAAAAGTAAAGCAACAAAAACAAAACTCCCAAGGACCTAGCTGTATGAGACATGTGATACCAGTTGGGCCAGGGCCACTGTAGCTTGGAATATTCTAAGAATGGCATCTGCTTTCACTTCCCCACCTTTTCCTGAGCAGAAACTGCCACCTGGGACCAGTGCTCCCTCTAAGCTATGGAGCCCTGTGAGCAAAAATTCTTCTTTGTGAGCTACCGGCACTAAAGTTATGAGCGATTTGGCTGCTGCATCAATTAGTTTGCTCTGGAGCCCTCCTTCCTGAGCGAAGACAAAAATGTGTGAGCTGGAGGCTAAAAAACTGTGAGCTAGCTCATACTGACTCAGCTTAGAGGGAACACTGCCTGGGACCCTGTTTACCCCTTCCTTGAGCTCCACGTGTCCTTGGTCACATGATCCCAGGAGATATGGAACTCAAGGAAGGGGCAAGCAGGGCATCCCTGCAGCTGTTTCCACTAAGGAAAACCTGTCCAGGAGTGAAGGCCCTCTTCCTCTCTCTCAGTCCTCTGAGCTGCAGAGTGATGGAGCGATGCTTAAAGGCGAGTTCCCTCAATGAACTTGTGATTGTGAGTCAGGCTGGGTTACCCCCAACCCACCACATGTCATATGGCACATACAGTTGGACCCTGAAGCTCCTTTTCAGAAGTAGTTTTGCCACTTCATGTGAGCTTGTGTTTTCTGAGTTTAAATATGAGGCTGTAACCTCAAACAAAATAATACATGGAGGAAATTTTATGTATTTATTTATTTATTTAATTGCATTTATACCCCGCCCTCCCCGCAAACGGGCTCAGGGTGGCTTACATAAGGCACATAGTGCATACAGTATAAAAAGACAAAACAGTTAAAATTCAATTCCATCGGATGCGAGACTAGAAAACTCCCAACAGCTTGTATAACAGACGGGGCGGGCTAGGGCCGTAAATAGATGTCACCCGGCCCACCGCTCTATCATGGCACGGTGGTGGTAGTGACAAAAGCCTGGTGGAAGAGCTCCGTCTTACAGGCCCTGCGGAACTGCACAAGGTCCCGCAGAGCCCTGATCTCCTCCGGGAGCTCATTCCACCAGATAGGAGCCGCCACTGAAAAGGACCTGGCCCTTGTTGCCGCAAGCCTGGCCTCCTTAGGGCCCGGAGTCACCAGCCGGTGTTGTGACCCCGACCAAAGTGCTCTTTGGGGAATATGTGGGGAAATGCGGTCCCTCTGGAGGAAATAGACCCGCAGTTGCACGATCACACCTCCCTTTGAAGCTGCGGGCACAGCCCGTCAGTGTGTGATCAGACGCAACTGCAGGTGAGTCTTTTTTTTTTTTGGTTCCGTTTGTTTCCTATGCGCTTAATTGAGGAATCGATGAACTGCACCTCCGCACTGAGGGCTCCCTATGGAGTTTGCGATGATGCGCATACAGTGACGGGGGGAAACAATGGCACAGAGTCAGGATGGCCTGATCAGACCATCCTGACGGCTTGAGAGCACGCTGGAGTGATCAGACAGGGGGAAATAAGAACATAAGAGAGACGCCAATGTTGGATCAGGCCAAAGGCCCATCCAGTCCAACACTCTGTGTCACACAGTGGCCAGAAATACCAGGCGCCATCAGGAGGTCCACCAGTGGGGCCAGGACATTAGAAGCCCTCCCACTGTTGACCCCCCCCCCCAAGCACCAAGAAGACAGAGCATCACTTGCCCCAGACCGAGAGTTCTTACCTATACCTGGCGGCTAATAGCCACTGATGGACCTCTGCTCCATAGGCTTATCTAATTCCCTCTTGAAGCCGTCCATGCTTGTAGCCACCACCACTTCCTGTGGCAGTGAATTCCAAGTGTTAATCACTCTTTGGGTGAAGAAGGACTTCCTCTTATCCGTTCTAACCCGACCGCTCTGCAGTTTCATGGAGTGCCCACGAGTTCTTGTATTGTGAGAAAGGGAGAAAAGTACCTCTTTCTCTACCTGCTCTTTCCCATCTGTTGGTGGCCCGTATCTGTTGGTGGCCCGTATCTGTTGGTGGCCCGTCACAACCCGTTTACTACTGGATTTCCCCCGGTGTCTTTTAACTCCGCTTCTGCGGTGGAGCAGAATGGGTTGCTGACAGCTGCGTGGCACTTCTCAGATGTTGTTGTTTTCTGACCGTGCCCTTCAAATCCGCCCGGCATTTGTACCTACGTCGGGGCTAATTGTGTGTACGATTGCAGCCATAGTTACTAAAAAAATAATAATAATGTTTCCTTTGTCGTAGAGAGTACTGTTTTTGATGTAGATAGATAAGATGTCAACTGTTGGCTTGCTCGGAGGCTTAGTTAGGGCAACAGACTGGGCAGAATGGAATCACTGCCGTGTCTCATGGATATAAGTCTGCAGCCTAACATAACCTTTATGTATTTAAGGAAAAAATATATGCTGCCTCTCCTTTGACCTGCTTTAAGTGGATCACACAAAATGCAGCAAAAATCACGAAAAGCAGCAGCATAACTGTCAGAAAACTAAAATAAGACCTAGAAACCACTCCTTTAGTGTGGTGTATTCAATCTGACCCAATGTATGTATGAAACGCAGTAACTGAAACACCATGTGAAACTTTCATCCTGGGCTAGGATCCTAATCCCTCAAATGTTATTGGTAGCCCAGGAAGAGCCGACCAATCACCAACAGCCAGTTCCAAGAGCGGGAACTATTGTGATGGGACTTTATCCCTGCAACCTCATAGGTTGGTATTTGTATAGTAGGCGTGGCTACATTACCCGGGAGAGTTTAAAAGTGGAACAGCTTCAATGCTAAAGCTGTTCTGGCTATTCATGTTGGTCTGTTTGGAGTTGAGTGACGCGTTGCTGAATAAAGCTGATCTTTTGCTGAAATCACTCTCTGACTCTTTGTTAAGTAACCGACTTAACATTTAGCTAGCAGAGGATTCATAAAACCAGCTTTAAAAAGATGGAAGCCCTAAATAAAAAGCCTGAGTAGAAAGATATGTTTTCTTCTGTGGGCTAAAGGAAAGGTGGGCAACCAGGCAAGCTTCAAGGAGGAGGGGATCCCAAAACGAAATCCTTTAGAGGTGTCCTTTATCCAACTTCATTTTGTTGGTTAAAAACAGGGCTATTTTTGGGCAGGAACGCACACCGGCTGGCTCCCAAGTTGGCCACACCCAGCAGGAACTCATTAGCATAATAAGCCACACCCAACAGCTACATTAGGGGTGTGTGGCCTAACATGCAAAGGAGTTCCTGCTACAAGAAAAGCCCTGGGTTTTGACAACAAACAAGGTAAACAGAATAAGAAGCAAAAGGTGGGTGTGGCTGGATGACCACACTTCTGGTAACATGGGGGTGTGGCCTAATAGGCTAATGAGCTGTGCTGTCAGGGGGGTGGCCTAACATGCTAATAGGTTTCTGCTGTTGGGTGTGGCCTGTTATGCTAATGAGTTCCTGTTGGGCTTTTTCTACCAAAAGAGCCCTGGTTAAAAAACTCTTCGCATGTGATGTGAGAACTTTGTGGTGCCTAAATATCTCAGCCACAGGGGGGGGGAAGTGCCAGTTAGTTGTGGTGTCCCCACCCAGTGGGTCTTCTTCACGTGGATGCCACCACTGTGGCACAGGATCACTCTACAGAAAAGGCAGGCCCTCACTGTGTGTGCATGTGTGTAGTGTGAGCGAGAGGGCAAAGAGGTCCCTTTAGTGACTTTACTTACCAATGTAGTGCCCATGAGCACGGTAGTGACCATCAGTATGTTTCTTGGCACAAGAGATCATATCTGTCCAATGTAGCATTGGTGGTGGAAAATGCTACCAGCTGACTTCTGGCCACCCCTAAGGCCTTTCAAGGCAAGAGACGTGGAAGAATAGTTTTAAGGTGACAAAAGCTTGAAAAGTAATTGGTCTTTCAAGCTGTTGTCACCTAAAAACCTTTGACTGCTATGGTGCCTAATAGATATTGGCTACAGTATATCAAGCCTTGGGTGCTGATGATTTTTTGAGGCTTATCGACTATTGGAGAGTTTGTGCTATTGTTGACCGGGCGCCCGGCTTGGAATGATTGTAATAGGATTGGTGGGCATTATGACCCTTCAAGAGTCTTTGTGTATTGTAACTGTAAGTAATAATATTATAAGAGTTTTTTTCCTATTCTTCCTTGTTTCAGAGTTTTTTCCTATAATACTGGTCTGTTGGCTTTTTTACACTGTGAGTGCTGTGCTAAGGATTTTTCCTCCTACATACACCATTATAAAGTCTTCTGTACATTATGAGTACTTTATGAAGGTAATCTTTGCCTCTTAGTATTCAGGATATGGGTTTGATTGTAGTATATGATATTGATAGTTTGGCTTTACTTGTAATTGTAGTAGTGTGAATTTCTTGAAGAAGAGCTATCGAAACACAGATGACAATCCAAAGTCTTTGTCCTTGTCTGTGTACCATTTATGGACTTGCACTACTCATGGACCTGTACATTATAGGATGCAATTTGGTTTTACTGATACATGTGGTCCTCTGTTATTCTTGTTATATAAATTTACTTTTTTTGCATGACTTTTTGAGCACTTGTGGTCTGCGTTATTTGTACAGTGCTTGTTTGCTTTCTCTTTTTAAAGACACCATTACTGGCATCCTATAAAAATAAATCCCCCAAGTTACTTACTCTTGGAAGGAGGGAATGTTTTTGTTTGCCGGCCTTGAGTCTACCGCATGCCAGTTTTATTGGGCGGGTGCAAGTTCTGATGTCACAGGAGACAACAGGAAAGAGGGCACTCCGTCTGCTCTCCAAGGAAATTGCTTATGGCTGTGCATAGACTGTCCTGTCAAGTTGCAGCCGACTTATGACAGCCCCCAGCAAGGGGATTTCAAGGCAAAGGAGAAGCAGAGGTGGTTTGCCATGGCCTTCCTCTGCAGAGCCTTCCTTGGTGGTCTCCTGTCCGATTACTGATGCTCAGGGCTA
This sequence comes from Gekko japonicus, assembly GCF_001447785.1. Lineage (NCBI taxonomy): Eukaryota > Metazoa > Chordata > Lepidosauria > Squamata > Gekkonidae > Gekko > Gekko japonicus. The sequence goes on along the minus strand of NW_015173210.1, from coordinate 148,937 downwards.
TTTTGGGGCAGGAACGCACAGGAACGGAGTTGCGGCTGGGACCCACATTGGGCGCGCCCAGCAGGAACTCATTAGCATAATAGGCCACACCCAACAGCAGGAACTCATTAGGATTGGCTACATTAGGGGTCTGTGGCCTAACATGCAAAGGAGTTCCTGCTACAAAAAAAGCCAATAAACAAAGTCAATAGAATAAGAAGCAAAAGGTGGGTGTGGCTGGATGACCACACTTCTGGTAACACAGGAGTGTGGCCTCATATGCTAATGACCTGTGCTGTCAGGGGTGTGGCCTAATATGCTAATGAGTTTCTGCTGTTGGGTGTGGCCTATTATGCTAATGCGTTCCTGCTGGGCTTTTTCTACAAAAAATCTCTGCTGATGCTACTTAGCTTCTGAGATCTGACACGTTCGGGCTATAACGTGCCGTCTTCCATCCCATACTTACTTCCTTATCTCAAGAGCTTACAGGGTGTATTGTCTGAGGTCTTTGGTGGTTGAGTTGAGAACACTGGAGGAAAAAGACAGGATAGTGGTGCTGGGCATGGGAGCCCTGCTACAGCTTTCACTCCCCCATTGTGAGACAATGGGAAGGAAAGCTGTATGCACATTTTCTCATATATCTCCATAAAGAAAAAGGTTAAGAACTCATGCTCTGTGTTGCTACTTTCAGAAAGAGGTAAAGTGTGTGACAATCAAACAGGGCATTCTATATAGTGGCATCTCAGCTTTGGAATACCCTTCCCCTTGAGGCTTGCCTGGCACCTACTGTGCTGTCTTTTAGGTACCAGGCCAAAACATTTTTCCCCAGGCTTTTAATTAGGGGATTTATCTTTCTTGCTGATTTATGGTTTGCTTCTTGCCTGAGTCCTCTTTTGTGTTGATTTTATGTCCTTGAGCTTGTTTTAGTGGCTTTTTATTTATAATGTGATTGTTTTAATTGTAACCTGCCTCAAGTAGACCTTGAAGAGGTGGCATAGGTATCTCCTAAATAAGTCCTTATTTAGGAAATCTCCTTGAGCGTTTAGGAATGATGGCTGTGATTATTAAGAGCCAGAATGGGTTTCTCAAGGACAAGTCATGTCAGACTAACCTCATCTCTTTTTTCGAGAAAGTTACTATCTTGCTGGATCAGGGGAATGCTGAAGACATAGTTTATCTTGATTTCAGGAAGGCTTTTGATAAAGTTCCACATAATATACTTGTTGACGAGTTGGTAAAATGTGGTTTGGATCCTATGACTGTTAGGTGGATCTGTAACTAGTGGACAGATCACACCCAAAGAGTGCTTGTTGATGGTTCCTCATCCTCTTGCAGATGAGTGACAAGTGGAGTGCCTCAAGGACCTGTCCTGGGATCTGTTTTGTTCAACATCTTTATCGATGATTTGGATGAAGGAATAGACAGAATGCTTATTTAATTTGCAGATGATACTAAATTGGGAGGAGTTGCAAATATGGTAGAAGAAAGAGTCAGGATACAGGATGATCTTGACAGTCTGGAAAACTGGGCTAAAACAAACAAAATGAATTTCAGTGGGGATAAATGAAGAGTTCTGCATTTAGGTAGGAAAAATCAAATGCATAATTATAGGATGTGGGAGACTTTACTGGAAGTAGTATGTGTGAAAAGGATCTAGGGGTCTTAGTAGACTATGCACTGCACACGAAATGGCAGTGTGATGCTGTAGCTCAATAGGAAAATGCGATTTTGGGCTGAATCAACAGAAGTATAGTATCCAGATGACGTGAAATAATGGTATCGCTTTACTGGTTAGACTTCACCTAGAGTATTCTGTTCAGCTTTGGGCACCACAATTTAAGAAGGATATAGACAAGCTGCAATGTGTCCAGACGAGGGCAACGAAGATGATGGGTCTGGAGACCAAATCCTATGAGGAAAGGTTGAAGGAGCTGGGTGTGTTTAGCCCGGAGAGGAGATGACCGAGAGGGGATATGATCACCATCTTCAAGTACTTGAAGGCCTGTCATATAGAGGATGGTGGGGAGTTGTCTTCTGTTGGCCCCAGAAGGTCAGACCAGAACCAATGGGTTGAAATTAAATCAGAAGAGTTTTCAGCTAAACATTAGGAAGAACTTAGGTGGTAGCTTGGGCCCAGTTGCTTAATGATGGCTGCGGTCACACGCAACATTAGCCACGCAAGAGATACGGAAGACAAGCGGAGTTTCCGGTCGCGATCTCACCAGCACATCTGGGAAGCGTAGTGCTTCCGTGGCACAACTGAGGCTTCCTGCCGAAAAAGCGCAGCAAAAAACTAGTACCTTGGAGGTACTAGTTTCCAGAAACTGCGGGGCAAGGGCGGGCGTCTGATCGCGTTTCCGGTGGTATCCGGCGCCCGCCCATGTCCCCTTGCGGAAAAGGGGTTTTTTCCCCCCACGTCTCCGTGGATGCGCACACGCACCCAACGGAGCATGCGCATTCGTAGTGTACACAAAAAAAGAAAACCAGTTCGCCGCGCCGCGCGCTTCTTCATTGCGCGCAGGCGTGTGTTGTGATCGGCACCTCTCCCTTGCCATGGAACCTCCACAGTACCTCCACAGAACCTCCACAGTAGGTCTGATCGCTTTACTGCATGTTAGTTTGCCCCGGGGCAAACAGCCACACTTCTCCTCTGCAGTTTCCTGCCCGTGTGGCAGGGGCCATAGTGGCCCTTTCTGGGCATACATACAGCATAGACCTGGGGCTTTGTTGAATTACTGGTTTGCCATCATCTATCAGTTAGTCTAGTATTTAGGTTTTAAATTGGAATAATATGGAAATTGTTTTAATTTGTTTTATTGGTTTACTGATCCTGCTTGCAGAGGAGGGCAGGATAAAAACCCCATTAATAAATAAATAAAATAAACTTCCTGACAGTTAGAGCGGTTGCTCAGTGGAGCACGCATCCTCGGGAGGTGGTGGGCTCTCCTTCTTTGGAGGTTTTCAAGCAGAGGCTAGGTGGCCATCTGACAGCAGTGCTGATCCTGTGAACGTGGGCAGATCATGAGAGGCAGGGCAGGAAGATTTGCCTCATTGCTTAGTTCTCGTGGCCCTTTCTTACACGCCCAGGGAAATGCTGATCACCACCTTAGGGTCAGGAAGCAATTTTCTCCAGGCCAGTTTGGCCAGGGATCCTGAAGGGGGGGTTGCCCTCTTCTGGGCACGGAGCAGGGGTCACTAGGGGTGTGGGGGGAGTTATTTGTGTATTTCCTGCATTGTGCAGGGGTTTGGACTAGATAACCCCGGAGGTCCCTTCAGAATCTATGATTCTGTGGTTCTATGATAAGTAAATACATTTGTGTATGTCAAGAAAATAAATTACAATGTTATCAGTGCATTCAAATAAGTCAGATAGGTTTACATGGTAAGGTAGGAATAAGAAAGATCACAGAAGAGGCTGGTGCTTCTTTGTAGGGTATATTTGGTGAGATGTGTGTGTATACTAGGGTTACCAGCACCAAGTTGGAAAATACCTGGAGATGTGGATGGGTGGAGCCTGAGGAGAGTGGGGTCTGACAAGGGGAGGGACTTCAATGATGCCATTGAGTCCAACTTCCAAAGCGGCCATTTTGTCCAGGTGAACTGATCTCTGTCACCTGGAGATCTCTTGTAATCCCAGGAGATCTTGAACCACCCTCTGGATTTTGACAACCTTAGGTAGGCAGATGCTATGGCTGCTAGGCAACCAGATTGGCCAGCCAAGAGACGATCCAAAGCCTGTCAGCCAAATGATGACTGCCTACTATGTGGAGTTATCAACATCAAGATGGTGTCTACAGTTCTCCAGGAATCACAGCTGATCTCCAAACTATAGAGATCACTCCCCCTGGAGCAAATGGCAGCTTCGGAGGGTGGCATCTAGGGCACCGTATCCCTGCTGAGCATCCTCCCCTCCACAAAACTTCTCAGTCACTGTCCCCAAATCTCCAGACGTTTCCCATGCTGGAGTGGGCAAGCTCTACTTTCCACTGGTCACCACTGAGGCATCACCTTCTCTATGAAGTCAACAAAACCCTAGAGCATCAGTGATGTCACTGCCAGGTTGTAGCTGAAAGTGAGGTCAATTTGTCAAGGAGGTCTTTTGTTCCCCATGCCCCGCCCCCCAAAGTCTCCTGAAAAAAAACTTGCAGAGAAAAACAGCCTTGCAGCCTTGCTAACTAGTCCCTCTCTCAATCCAGTGAGCATTTAAAAACTTGCTTTTACTTAAGCCTACCAAGGAAGACCAGGCAACCATCCTCTACTACCAGAATATGTTGGGAAATTTGGTGAAAATACGTAAGATATTCATAGTTTTGTATTTATTTCATTTATTTATTTATTTTTATTATTAAATTTATACCCCGCCCTCCCTGGATGGGCTCAGGGTGGCTAACAAATGAGGCACATATGCCAAGATTAAACAGGTAAAAACAGGATAAAGCGCAATAAAACTATCATTCGTATAAAAACTACAAGTGCTCTAGATGTCATGTCACAAATAACTGATGGGGTCACACATGACAAAGTGGTCCCAGAGCGACATGGTAGACTCCAGGTGGTACAGCGAACCGTTCTTCCTCCCAGGGCCGTCTCATTCCTCGATCACACCCACTCCATTTAGTGGTGGTGGTACGGTGATCGTATAGTGATGGTGGCGGTTACTACTCAAAAGCCTGGTGGAAGAGCTCCGTCTTGCAGGCCCTGCGGAACTGCGCTAGGTCCTGCAGGGCCCGGATCTCCTCCAGGAGCTCATTCCACCAGGTAGGAGCTGCCACCAAAAACTTCCCTGTCCCTGGTAACAGCAAATTTAATATCTTTGGGACCTGGGGTTACCAGTCAATGTTGAGTACCCGACCGTAGTGCCCTTGGGGGAACATATGGGGAAACGCGATCCCTCAGGTATGCTGGACCCTGGCAATATAGGGCTTTAGAGATAAGAACCAGCACTTTGAAGCAAACCCGGTACGCTATTGGCAGCCAGTGCAGCGCTTTCAGGACAGGCCTGATATGGTCCTGCCTAGTGAGACCCATCAGCAGCCTGGCCGCAGCATTCTGCACTAGCTGCAGCTTTCAGATTTGTGACAAAGGCAGCCCCATGTAGAGAGCATTACAGTAGTCTAGCCTCGAGGTGACCGTCGCATGGATCACTGTGGCCAGGTCATCGCGGTCAAGGAAGGGGACCAACTGTCGAGCCAGCCGAAGATTATAAAAGGCCGACTTGGCAGTGGCTGCCACCTGGGCCTCCATCGTTAAAGAGGAGTCCAGGAGCACTCCCAAACTCCTAACCTCCGACGCTGGCACCAAAGGCGCCCCATTGAAGTCGGGAGAGGGAGCCCCAACCCCGAACCATCCGATTCAGGCCCAGGACCTCTGTCTTCGCCGGGTTTAGTTTCAGCCGACTCAGCCTGAGCCAACCAGCCATGGCTTGCAGTGTCCGGTAGAGGTCTTCTGGGCTGGAGTTCGACCAGCTGTCCAACATCAGATAGAGCTGGGTGTCATCTGCATATTGATGACACCCAAGCCCAAACCTCCGGGCAATCTGGGCAAGGGGGTGCATATAGATGTTAAATAATATTGTTTGCAATGGATCTTTGTTCACTGGAGAGGAGGCATTTTCTTTCTATGTAAAAATCTTTATTTCTAAAAGGAAGGATACATGGGAAATCTACAAAACAAGAAACACTTAAGACTACATGCTTGCAACAACAAACACGCAGATAGTAATGGAGATTCTTCCTTTCTTCTTGACCCCGAGAAGGAAATCACCTGAATGCATTAACCAATGATTGTTAGTAAATAGGCTCTAGTTTCCTGGGCTTTGTTCCCATTGGCTTTCTGCCAGGTTCCCTTCCAGGTCAGTCTAAACAACAGCACACAAGGTAAGCACATTAACCCTATAATGGCTGGATTTAGACCTTGCAACACACATATTTCCAGCACCTGAAGGTTCAAAGCATGGCCCGGCTATTTCCATAGCAAAATGCCCCCTTGAATCTGGGATGGAAGTTCAGCAAGCAAAGTGGCATTAATTGATGAATGGCCATTTAGTAGGAAGGGGAGGAATGTAGGGGGCATGCTGTTTATCTTCTTGCACTCTATGCACATCTAGCATTTGCGCTACAGCTGCATTTGTTCCCCTTTTTGGTCTTCAGTACGTGCTTCCTATCAGCAGAAGGGTCAGCAGGGCGAAGCTAGCAGCCAGATGGCTTACCTTTACCCAAAGGAAACATAGTGATGCTTAGCCGGGCACTGTACCAAATAAAGCCCAGACCAGAATTTTGCAATAAATGGGAGAGCTTTTTTTTGGGGGGGGGATACATGCATTTCCTTACATTTACAGCTCTAACCTCCTTAAGGCAAAAGTAGATTCCTTCTGTCACTCTCTGTCAGCATCCCGCCAGTAACTGCATCTAGGAGAAATTGCGGGGGGGGGGGGGGGGGGGGAGTGGCGAATCGGTGCGACTCGCTTTATTTACGGCCCCTAGCTCTGAAACAAGTTTCAGTTATTTTAATCCGACTGAAATAAGAAATCATAATCCATGGATGAAAAGACAGTGGACAAACTCGGTTAAATCGTGAGTACCCGGAGGACATATATTTTGTCAATTTTCCCCGGTTCTTTATGTCCCTTTCTCTCCCCCCCGCTCCCCTTCCTTGCTACCCTTATTCCCAACTTTTAACTTTTGAAAAGCCAAGCAGTTTAAGAGGCCGGGCCTGGGGAGCTGATTGGTATGCAGCACCAATTTCAGGATCTGTTCCCAAGCCTGTGCGGAGTGAAAAATGGCCTGCATTTTCTTGATAGCCCATGTGGTTGTAAAGAATAAATGGCTAATGAATTACAGATGAACATTGACGCAAATTAATCTTCCTGATGTCCCTGGGTTATATGGCAGCCATTTAAAAGTTTAATCAATACACTAAAGTTGAAAACATGCGGGCTCTGCAGTTGTTTGGATGTAATAAACATCAGAGGGAAACGGCAGGCTTGTACCCAGTCCATGTATCATAATGACAGGTATTTATGTTTAATGGACTAAATATTTTTTATTGGAAGAGAGCAAATGTCAGCCTAACTTTGTAAGCCCTGCATTCAACTTTCCTTTGTGGTCGGTGAGAGACGGCTGACATGTCATTGGAAATGAAGGGGGGGGGGAGGAAAAAGTGCCAATATGGACAAAGCCAAGGATAAGGAGCCCCATTTGCCAAAAAAAAAGAAAAGCACATCGAACTGGGTTTCTTTTTCTCTCTCTTTTTTTAACGCTCTGCAACTGTTCATTAAATAAAAATGTTAACTCTGTCTCTAGCCTTGCTGTAAACCAGTTTACTGGGGAGAAGGCTTTTAATGGTTATTAGGGAAAATGAGAACCGGCGGCTGCCAGAGATGCTTTATTTTTCTCACAAGAGGGTTCTTTCCAGTGTCTTTTCGCAAGTTTCAGTTTTTGGAAGATTTATAATTGGTCTCTCCCCCCCCTCCCCCCCAACGTGAGGCAAGAAGAACCAAGGAAATGACTTTGGAACTTGCATTTCCACAGACCCGGCCTTTGGAGCAGAGTAATGACTGTATGCCTCCATCCCCAAACACTCGGATATTAATTGCACTTTGAGCCCATGCATTTCTGAGCTGTCGGCTTTCTCTTTCCTGCTGTAAACAGAAGAAGTGAGTGCGCGTTGTGCCCACGGCCTCGCGTATTGGTTCCTCTTATCCTGCCATCGGTGTTGGACTGGAAGAAAGACGCTCTCAGGGTGCTGTGAGGCTAATTGTGAGAACAGCCCACTCCTGCGTGGGCACCTGACGGGACACGAGGTCAGCCGTGAAGTAGCAGACTTGGCTAGTGATGCAGGCGGGAGCAGCTCGGGTTGTCAGGCTCCAGGTGGCACCCGAAAGCCTCCCGGGGGTTACAACTGATCTCCAGACAGCAGAGATCAGTTCTCCTCGAGGACACGGTTCCACTCCAGGTTGTTTTGGTGGAACTGATTCTGTGGGCCTCCGGGCATACAGAGAGACCTACCAAGGAGCTAAGATTGAGATGGTGTGGTGTCAGGGAAAG